>NW_028274813.1:100789924-100941439 GCF_037043125.1 Eumetopias jubatus
CACCAGGGACTTGCTGCCTCCAGACACTGCGCAACCACTGGGCACCCTCACACCTGGATTCTTAAAGGCGGGGGGGGGGGAGGGTGCTGGTGATATACTTAACTCATCTCTGAGGAGGAGTCCTCGAAACCTGTGGTATCTAAGCCAGAGTTCCATTATAAAATACACCAGAAGTATATTAACGACCCATCTTAACTGGCCCTTCCAGTCAAATGTCTTACTTCGACTTAGTTTGCAGTTATGCTGCACGTTTTGTTACGCTCATACCTCATTCAAGACTCCCGGCCCGGCTTCCGACGCGCGGCAACGCAAGGGGCGGGAAGGACCCCGTGGGTGGCTGCGGCCCCGCAGCTCGCCCTCCTGGGCCTCCCAGCCGGCACCCCGGCCGCGGGCACCCGCGCGCCTCGCAGCGCTCGACAGCGGCCCAGCTGGCTTCAACTGACCTGAACGTGTGCCTCTCGCTGCCAGCCAACCTCCTCTCAGAACGATGGCGGCCGGCGGCGCGGGGTCTGCGCACTCCGTGCTGCCCAACGGGGCGTCTGGAGGACGGCGGCTGCGTGGCGGCTGCGTGGCGGCTTGACGCTGCGTGAGGACAGCCCTGCGGGCACCCTACTCGGCACTCCGTCGGCCGCTGGCTCGCAGGCGTACTTCCCCAAAGCGACGCGTGAGACTTCCTACTCGGAATGTCTTGATTGTTGCGTGGGTGTAAAACCCACTTCACGAGAGAACGCTCAGCAGTGTGCAAAACCTGTGCTGGACATCAGCTGTGGCCGAAAAGCTTACTGTCCTCTACCTTGGAAGTGCCCACGGTGTGTCCAAGTGCCAGTTGCTCGCCCACCTGCACGTCACAGCCCTGCTGAACGTCTCGCGGTGAACATCCAAGGCCTGCATGACCCACGTGCACAATAAATGGATCCCGGTAGGAGACAGCCACGTGGCTGACTTAGCTCCCACTTTTAGGAAGCACTGGACTTCACTGACCATGTCGGTGAAACGGGAAGCAGGATCCTGGTCCCCTGTGAGGCTGGGATCTCCCGTTCAACTACCATCTGTGTGGCTTACCTCGTGAAGATCTAGCCCAGCTTTGGCTTCATGGGCCAGCAGCTCCTGCAGTTTGAATCTGAGATCCATGCCCACCCCACAGGATCCCTCCAGCCAAGAGGAGGCAGCCAGCTCTTCATTTACAGCCCACGGGCAGACGCTAACAGCCCTAATGTGCAGGGTTCCTACTGCACATTCCCTACTTAAGTGCTGGTGACAGTGCCCACCAACCAGATGGTCTCAGAGCTCCTAGGAGCCGCATGGCCATAGCCATATCCTACTAAAACTGGGATGGGGGAAATAGCCCAACATAACAGTGATTTTGTTTTTTAAATTCATGGACATTTCGTATCTGTGCAGTACTGAAGAGCTCACACTCTCTTACGCTGCTCCAGTGGGATAGTGAGTGGTTACCAGGCTTGCAAAGGACTTCAGACAGCTCAGAAATAGGTTCTTGGGGTACAAGGGGAGCACAGCCTGTGCTGACTACTGCACTTTCAGACCCCCTGTCCTCTCAGGACTGCCCAGTCCTCATACCTCAAATTTTTTTGAGGTTTTTTATTTCAAGTGTAAGGCAATAAAACCTGCAGCAATGTGGGAGAAAGGGCTTGCTAGACCAGGAGAACGGGCAGTTTCAAAGCCAATTCATTTCTGAGGAAACACAATTTCCACCTTTTTTTTTTTTTTTAACTTTGGCAGTCTTGGTACCCATCTCTGTTGCTTCAGGGCATAAGCTGATCACCATCGAGTCAGCAAAGTAACCCTCTAGGGTTTGTAGGGACATGAGATATATGCTGATTTGAACTCTCAGATGTTTTTCAGACTCCCTCTTGGGTCCAATGGAAGCAGTTGGTTCAAGTAGCAAAATGCTGACATTTCTGGGTTTCCTTTTCACTGTGTGTTCTTCCCTGAGTTTGGATTTTGATTATTATCCGTACTTTCTCATTGCACCTCTCCTCAAAGCAACTCCTGTGTCAGTTGAAAAGGGTTCTGCAGACCATAGACCAAAAATGACCCCTTCAAGCTGGTGACAGAGGGTGCCAGGAGAAAAAGAGTACCTATTGTCTGGGTGAGTGGCGTTGAAACAGTCACTCCCTTAGCATGCTTTCCCTATATATGCTTGTCTCATATCTCATGACACTTGTGTTCTTCCCTCCCCTGGGGATTGTCTTCAAGCTGTTGACTTCTGGGATTTACAGATTTTACAATGTGGTACTACTTCTTTTTTTGTCTATAGGTTAGTTCTCCAGGGGGGGAAAAAGCAATAATTTCCTAAAATCCATACTAATATGAAGAAAATCAGTATATTACTGGTTGTCGTTGTTTCTAGTGCAAAATAAAAACAGTAAAAGGAAAAAAAAACCCTCACATCCCACATCCCCATTCTTTAAGAGCCACATTCTCTTTCAAAGAAATGATAAATGGCTATAAAGTACGCTAAGAGATTAATTAGAACCACCCCTCCCAATTAATATGTTTGCATGGAGGCAATGTCTTAATGCAAAGACTAATGTTAAGGGAGGAGTTCCTGGTAGAGCAGTAGGTGGAGGATGAGAGAAGAGAGGAAAAAGTAATTCTTTCATCTCTGAACTTGTGTAACATGTTTTTGTGCCAAATAAACAAATTGTGTTACCATCTCTGAATTTATCAGTGCTTGGCTGGTTATTTATAGTAAGGCAAAGCAAGCAAGGGACCATGGAATGTGTTCTAAATAGAGGCAAATAGTTAACTGTGACAATGGAAGCAGACAGTAGTGCTCAGATAAAGGGAATATTCCAATCCTGGGCAGAGCTCATCTTTCAAAGATGGCTGCCCCTGTTACGTGGACATTCATTAAGGAACTGAGCAAAGTCGGACTGGGATTGGAAGGAATGTTTCCAGGATGTAGGGAGAAGGATCACGTAAACCCAGGGCTTAGGGTAGCTGGGAGATGAGGTCAGTTGACCGGGGCAGAAGACGAGTTATAACGATCTCAGCTCCTACCAGGCCAGGGTTATCAGAGCCAGGTACAGTGCTGGGGACAGAGCCTGAGCCCCAGGAATAGCTTACTCCTTCCCAGAGCAGTACAGAGGCCACCAGGTTCCCAGGACCTGCAGGAGACACATCCGGGTAAATATACCATGCTCAGGCCAGCATAGGTCTGAAACCAGGGATTAGCCAGGTCTGAATTTCCATGTGAGGTTTGGAGGCTGGGAACAAGACGGACACACCTTATCTGACTCTGTATTTATTAATATTTAGAGGCCGGATAGTAACTACATAGAGACTTCATATTAAAAGAACTGGCAGTTATCTCACCGATAAGCTGAAAAGTTTTTTTTTTTAAAGATTTTATTTATTTATTTATTTGAGAGAGAGAAAGAATGAGAGGGGGTGAGGGTCAGAGGGAGAAGCAGACTCCCTGCTGAGCAGGGAGCCCGATGCGGGACTCGATCCCGGGACTCCAGGATCATGAACTGAGCCGAAGGCAGTCGCCTAACCAACTGAGCCACCCAGGCGCCCAGCTGAAAAGTTTTGATTCTACATCTTCCTTTTTTTAAATCTATGCTCTGAAATCACTTTCTGTTATTTTTTTTTTCTAGCAACCTGGAATATGATATCCAGAGTACATCCTTCATTTTTCTTCTCTTGTTTTATGACTCTAATAGGATCCTGTTTTCCTTACTGATTTACAAAATTAAACTAATTTAGCCTCTTCAAAGCATAAAGTTAGAACAAAATTATAGAGCTCCGAGGGGTCAGGAATACCTCCTATGATTTATCTGGGATATATTATGTAGATCATAAAATGCCAGGAAGGAAAGAAGGAAGGGAGGGGGGGAGAAAGAGGGAGAGAGAGAAAAAGAAGTCAGAAATTAAACATGAAAAAGATTCCCTTCCAGCAATTCACCATGGGGCCTGAGCTCTTCTGGAAATTGAGGAAAGACGTGGATAAAATCAGGTGAAGACTGGAAAAAAGATTTTAACATTGGGCGGGGCCTCATTCACTATGCACCGCACGCAGTCACCGAGACATTCCCAGAGATAACCAATACTGTTGTGGGCAGTTTTTGACCCCCCCTCAGAGCTTCAGACACTCTCATGCACTGTGTGGGAGCCAGACACCATCCCTATCACCCGAACACTGTCCCGCTCAGTCTCTGGAGAGCCAGCTGGCCCAGGGATAGGATACTTGCTTCTTCCCTTCACCCAGAACTATCACCCAGAACAATCCAGGCCTACATCTGCTTGAACTAGACTTTGAAAAATCAAAAGCCACTTAACTCTTTCAGTAAGGAAAGCCTGACTTTCACTGCTTAAAGCCCAGCCCTCCCTCTTGAGGAGGAGGAAAAATTGCCTTTCTTTCTTGATGTGCTTACTGCCAAGGAAGGAAGAGCTAATTCTCAAATAGGTCATCCTGCCAAAATGTTAACAATAATTGGTTGTGGTTGAAGTTGATTTTCTTCTTTATGCTTTTCTTTATTTTCCAGCTTTCTACAATTATTGTACATCAAAAAAAACAAAAAACAAAACAAAACAAAAATAACAAGAAAACACTACCACCACCACAACCCCCCCTAATAAATCCTGCTTTGAGGATTGCCTCTCCCAGAAATCTTCCAGATGTTTCATCCTGGGGAGGATCAGCTTCTATGGGCCCCCAAGCACATCACCTTGCCTTCCTCAGTCTCAGCCCTTTCATTCTACATGGCCAGTGTTGCCTTGTTCTTTAATCTCCAGTGTTTAGTTCAGTCACCAGAACATGGTAGGTATATCTGTTCACTAAATTAATAAGTCAATGAATGAGTCAGTGACAGAAGTACCATATTACCTGCTCAACTCTAGACTTTAAAAGTCTTTCTAGTCAAGGGCCATCTGGGTGGCTCTGTTGGTTAAGCATCCAACTCTTCGTTTCAGCTCAGTGCATGATCTCGGGGTCATGCGATTGAGCCCTGGGTCGGGCTCCACACTCAGCGTGGCGTCTACTTGGGATTCTCTCCCTCTCCCTCCCCCTTTGCCCCTCCCCTGTTTGCTCATGCTTGCACGTGCTCTCTCTCTCTCTAAAATAATGATAATAACAATAATAATAAATCTTCTTTAAAACCTGTCTTGTCATATATGAGTTCATTTCTACTAGAACCAAGGTGATCGGGGTGCCTGGGTGGCTCAGTCGGTTAATTGTCTGCCTTCAGCTCAGATCATGATCGCAGGATCCTGGGATCTAGTCCTGCACTGGGCTCCCTACTCAGCAGGGACTCTCCTTCTCCCTCTCCTGCTCCTCCTGCTTGAGCTTGCTCTCTCTCTCTCTGTCAAATAAATAAATAAAACCTTAAAAAAAAAAAAGAAAGAACCAAGGTGATCCATTAAGACCAAGTTGGTTCTCCCAAACTCAAGAATCCATGGTAAAATTTGAAATCTGGCAAACTCTCTGACATAAAAACCTAAAACTTATTAGAAACATTTCTCAATTCCTGATCCAAACTCCTTCCTAATTCTTAATTAATATTTAGAAATGTGCTTGCAAGTATAATAGCCTTGGGCTATAATGGATTATAGCTAGGAAAGTTCCATTTGTCATCACCTGTTGTTTAAAAATAACAGCCACCCCCACAGCCAGGTTCCGTTGACATACTATGCCTTTTCTGGTTTATTTATTCTTTTTTTCTAATTTTTAAAAAATATATTTTATTTATTTATTTGACAGAGAGAGAGACATAGCGAGAGAGGGAACACAAGCAGGGGGAGTGGGAGAGGGAGAAGCAGGCTTCCCGCTGAGCAGGGAGCCGATGCGGGGCTCGATCCCAGGACCGTGGGATCATGACCTGAGCCGAAGGCAGACGCTTAATAACTGAGCCACCCAGGCGGCCCTTCCTTTTTTTTTTTTTTTTTTTTTTTTAACATCTATTTACTTGAGAGAGAGAGTGAGCGAGAGAAAGTACAGCGGGGTGGTGGGTGAGAGGAGCAGAGGGAGAGGGAGAAGCAGACTCCCTGCTGAGCAGGGAGCCCAATGTGGGGCTCCATTCGGGGCTCTATCCCAGGACTCCAGGATCATGACCTAAGCCAAAGGCAGTTATTTAACTGACTAAGCCACCAAGGCACCCCTGGTTTATTTCTTCTTAATGGAAAGCAGGTTGTTCAACGGCAACAAGGAGGAGAAGGGGGAGGGCTGGTGATCATTCTAAATAGCTCATTTCTTCACTGTGATTTTAGGAGTCTAAGAAAGCCCTCTTGTACTTAACCACCTCTCATTCCTGTAGTAGGCAAACAAAACTTTCATTCCAAGATAAGGCTGACCCTATAAACTCACATCCAGGAAAGGGACATGGGTTAGCAGCCATACCAAAGCTTAAACAGCATCCCACTGACCCTGAAGGAGGGAGAGGCCCTGCAGAGACTAGGAAGAAAGTTTGGAGAACTTGAGTCCATCTTGACCGTCCCATTTTTGCCCAGAGCTTGCCAAGCTCGTAGACCGGGTACAGGCTATTTGAGGTTGGAATTGTTGGCTTTGGATTTCACCTAAATAAAGTGGCTTCCGGTTTACTCTCCCCTTGTGCTCTACTGTGGAGAAGAAGACTGAGCAGCCTGATTAGGGACGCATAGCTGGGAACAGCACAAATGCAAAAGAAGACTTGCAAAGGGGGAAAGTGTGCTTTTCTGTTTTAGGAAACCTGCTGACGTAGGGAATGCTTCTGTTTTTCTGCAGAAATGCTGCCTTCAGTGGACAAAATTCAGCCACAATCAAGCTAATTGAATGCACAAATGTAATATTTTTCCAGGGCACCTCCAATTTAATGCTTGATGAAATCGTGTCTTTCGCATATATTTACAAAAGCTTTTCTTCATCCAGAAATGTCTGTTAAAATTGCTTATAGATGCTGAGATAGCAAATCACTCTTCTAATGTAATGAGATAAGTCATCTCTATAAACTTTGCTTGCTCAAATGTACTCGCATAAAAGAAATCAGGCTACAGGCTTTTTTCAATAAATAGAATGAACAACTAGAACTTGATGGCTATAACATGTTCTGCCTCATTGCTAAGGGATGTTTAAAATTGCTCCCTCACTCTCGAAGCCGAGTTTTCATTTTGGTAGTTGATGGAAAAAGGAGGTCAAATAAACTGATGTGGATAAGAAGCCAGAGCCGTTTGTCAAAACGTGGGGAGAGGCCGGAGATTGGAGTCATTTAAAGACTAAAAATTGATTTAAAAGCGTTCTGTCCTCAAATCATTTTTCTTGCCTAATGGAGCCACTTTGTGAGCCAGGTTTTCCCTGCTTTAGCTATCTTTACTAATAATTTACACTAGAGGAACTTCACATGCTGGGAAGATTTATATGCATAGCTGTTTGTGTATAGCCAAGTAAAACAGACCCAAAGATCAAGAGTCTATGGAAAAATCGAGGCCTTCAGAGGTTTAGCCAACTGTTTCCAAGTAAAATGTGTCTTTAATCTGGCAGCAAACTTTGTGACAAAAGATCTAATAGGCCATCTTATACATGCCTAGGGTTACCATATAGGGCTGTCATACACATATGGCCACTCAGGCTGTGCACTGCACAATTGAAAGGGAGATACCTTCACATAAGCTACAATGTGTAGGGTACCATCTGGAGTTCTACAGTATGTCAGCCCCGCCCAGTCCCACCACACAGGTCGGGGGGAATAAAATCATCCTCTTGTTCAGTCATAGTTCAGTAAGTTTCCATGGCTACACTCCATGCATTGCCTTTAATTGCTGAAAGAATAAAATCAAAGTTCTTATTATCAGCTGACAAAATGTTAAAGCCTGCCTGGTGCCCTTTCCCTTCTCTTTACAAAGTAAAATTGTTTGGGAGACTATTCAAATCTCCAGATGGTGAGAGCGGACACCCGGGACTCCAAGATGGCGTCAGTCGTACCACTGAAGGAGAAGAAGCTCATGGATGTGAAACTAGGAGAGCTGCCCAGCTGGATACTGATGCGGGATTTCACCCCTAAGGGCATTGCTGGAGCATTTCGAAGAGGTTACTACCGGTATTACAACAAGTATATCAATGTGAAGAAAGGGGGCGTTGCTGGGATTTCTATGGTGCTGGCAGCTTATGTGCTTTTCAACTACTGTCGTTGTTACAAGGAACTCAAACACGAGCGGCTCCGCAAGGACCACTGAAGAGGGCTCAGTGTGGAGGCACTTTCGGCATTCCTGACCATGACCTTTGCCTGGCACCCTTGAATCCTTTCATATTCTGATTCAGAATTAACATCCAATAAAAGATGACTGGTACTTGGTAAAAAAAAAAAAAAAAAAAAAATCTCCAGATGGTTATTTATTTCAAAGAAATGGTTTGGACAGCTTCACTGAGGGCAGACTGGAACCCAGAAGAATAGACCAAAGTCTAAGCGCCGTCTCTTGTCAGTTTTGGATAACGTGAGATCCAAATCACTGCTCCCTGCAGGGGAGAGACAGCAGGCAGCATTTGGAACAGTTCTCCCAGAGACTTTCTGGGGCCAGTCTGCCTTTTGGATTTTCCCTCATGCCTGCTGGAGGGTCCAACCAGCCAGACCAGTGGCCAGGGCGCCCTAGGCACAGTGGGAGCAGAAGCCTCCCCACACTCTGGCTGTACAGCCTTGCCTTCTTCTACCACCTTCCCCTTTGCAGCCCGAAACACACTTTATGATGGGAAGCATCAAAGCCCAAACATTTCCTGATATGAAACATTACTCCAGACAGCCGCTGCCCAGCCCTATCAATTTTGAGTTCAATACCATAATTTGGGGTTTTAACCCCGTAAAGATCCTGCTTCTTATGCAGTTCCTTGAACTCTGCCCCAAGCTCATTTCTTGGGATTTGAGCATCAGTTCGAATATGCATAGGAGGATACATTTGAGAAAATACTATTTTCACCTAACATACTTTTTAAACAATAGCTTAGTGGACTTACAGGCCCTTCACGGGCCACTCAAGAGCCATGCTCCATCTCAGTTTCTATCCAAAGTTTGCCCAAGATCAAAATGGAAAATCATTCAGCCCACAGATAACACTTTGGTCAACATAGTGTCACTTTAATTGAATTTGAAGGCTTCAAGTGGGGCAGGTGGTCTTCATTTCTCCAGGCCCACACCCCCGGCCCCCCATTCTGTTCAACTAGCCATTTTACACATTTATTCCCATTACCTGCTTACTCCCTGCAGACAGTACTGAGTGTGCCCTACATCAGCCAGGTTCAGGAATGAGCAGTTAACACAGCATCCTCTGACCAGGAGGAAATACAGTGGAAGGGTTTGGGGAGAGTCATCGACTCCGCCTCTGGCCCTACACCCTGCTTAGCGGAAGGACGTGTGTAATCCAGCCGTCCCGTATCCTGGACTAGCAGCCTATGGACAGCATCTTTACATTACGAACAGTGATAGAGTAATACACATCATGTCTATTGCAGCCTATCCACAAAAGGATGGACCAGAAACCAGGTAGTCCTAGAAACAGCCCCTGGCTGGCTAGGAGGGGTGGGAGACGTAATTCTTTCTGTATAGAGTCTTGGTGCCTATAGCGCCAGTAATGTGAATCACCTATTCCATTATCAGAACCATAAAAATCTGGTGGAGAGCTTCCTCCCTGCTGTAAAAACCTCACCTTAGATTTTCAGACACAGCAAAAATGCTTCCTTCTCCTCTGGGTCATCTGCCTCAATCCTCCCAAAAACAATCACTTTCTTCTCTGTGCCCCCAATCCACTTTTGTTACACCTCCCTACAACAATACTGTAGCCTGACTCACTGACCGGTATGTCCTTGAGGTTGGGGCAGAACGTTGTTTATTTCTCTAAGTCTAATGGCTTATAGATGTATCTGCAGTATTTGCTAGCGCCTACGAGGCCACCCCACTCCTCTTCCCAATTGGAGGCCACCACGGACGCTGGTTTTCACCTAATTTACCTGTAAAAAGATGAGCAGATGGGGAGTTTCCCCCAGAGGTACTATCATCCCCTGGGCATGAAGAGCTGTGCAAGAGAACTTTCTAGTATAATGGACATGTTCTGTGCCTTTGCTGTCCAATACACTGTCTGCTAACCACATGAGGATATCGAGCATTTGAAATGTGGAGAGTGTGACTGAGGAACTGAATTTTTAATTTTATTCATTTATATCAATTTAAATGTAAATAGCCACATCTGGAGAGTGGCTATCATATCAGTCAGCTGAGTTCCAGAGCTTTACTCCTCCAGCGGATAGCTTTACCAGCTGAACAATACAGCCCTTATGCATGCATGTTTGATTTTTATTTTTTATTTTATTTTTTTGACGCATTTGATTTTTAAACAATTAAGTCAAAAGCAAGGTCGACAAAGTACTTGTGTATAAAGTAAAAATTCAGTTTATTCATCTGTTTATGACACAGTACACAAGAGGCAAAGTGTTTCACATCATAGATTTCACTTCCAACTCCTTGGAATGTTCATTTCTTTGGCTAAAAGGAGAGACTAGACGTGAGAGGCAGGCAATGCTTAGGCAACTGACATAAGGATGGGGAGGGGGTGATGCTAACACCATCCTCGCGGGGACAGGCACAAGGGGTCTGTTAGTCACAAGCTATTTTCGGGAACTGTTAGCTGGAAACAAAGGAGCACCACTGCTGGGCGCTCATCCGCCGTGGGCCTCAGTCATCCCCGCCACACAGGTACAGCAGCGCCTTCTGGTAGTCGCCCTTCGTGTCTTGCTACAAATGGCCAAGGAGAAAAAAAGAAATTCAGCACCCGAAGAAGAGACCCCCAACTCTGCAATAGCGTAGAAGCAGGCTCAACGCACACAGAGAGCCTCCCCTGGCAGTAGCGAAGAGAAGGCTCCGCGGGACCCGCCCAGACACAAAGACCCAAGCCATCAGCAGCAGGCCCTCAGGGAGTCTGGCCCAGGGGAGCCCTTCGAGTGACATGACCACAGGGCAGAGAGAAGGTGAGGTACTGGGGATCCACACAGCGAGGAATCAGACCCACACAGGCCGGCCTGCTCTTCCCGCAGTGAGGTCCTGCAAGCACCACCACTTTTCTCACCGGCCCTCACGCTTCCAGAGAAGGCGAGGGCCTTTCCTGCCTCTCGATGCTGTTTCCGGGATTCTTAAGGTCATGCGGGAATAAGCTAGTGAAGTGTGGAAACATGTGCCCTAATAAACCCGGGCATACCAAACCCACCTCAAAATTCATCCTTGGTTAACCACGGACATGCTTTTGAAAATGTCAGGGTCTTTTAGAAGGGGTGGGGGCTGCAATGCCTGTCTGACATACCCAGCCGGGGGCCACTGTGAGCAGCACCCCCTTGCATACGAAGGCTGCATCTCTCCAAAACAGAGACTAAACTGATGGGAGAGATGGAAGTGCTGAGTAACTAAACATTGCCAGGCCTATCGTAGAGGACTTTCAAAAAATGGAAACAGTCGATCCTGAAAGAGTGCAGGGCTGAGGGGTGCCAACCCCTGCCACCTCTGTTCCACCCTGACAAAAATCCACATATAACTTCTGACGCCCCAAAAACTTAACTATTGATAGCCTACTGTTGACCGGGAGCTATACCAGTAACATGGACAGTCGATTAACACATATGTTGTCTGTTAGGTGTATTACATGCTATATTCTTACAATAAAGTAAGCAGGCTAAAAAAATAGTACGAAAATCAGAAGGAAAATACATTTACAGCACTATACTGTATTTATCGAAAAAAATCGATAAATCAATCAGTGCTGTTCAAGCCTGTGTTGTTCAAGGGTCAACCGCTTAATAAAAGATAAATTGATCTCAGGCTCTTCAGGATGTCAGCAAGTCTTGCAGGATCACTGTCATGAACACCAATTACCACTATAGACTAGCATATGTGGGAAGGTATAAAAGCTTTGCCAGTCCCTCTAAGATTCTAGGACAAATCAAAATAGACCCATGGTACCTGATGACTAGCACCTCTTCCCCAAGGAATTAGAAAACCACCACTCTTGCCATCATTCTGACAGGCCCCTGGCCCAGGCACCCAGGGCCTTCTGGATGGCCAGGTAGGGCCAACATCACCACAGGGCTTACCTGGATGTAGTAGTACAGGGACTTGCTGTACTTTCTCTTGAATTCAGACCTAATTTTCAGCATGTCCACTTCACTGCGAGAGACCATGATTCTAATCAGGACTTTATCACGAGTCCCCTTGCCCTGAAAGCCAAGTTGATGTTCCAAGTTACAATTCACTTGACAATGTTAATCCAGTAAGTTTTCTTACACATGGAACTCATCTGAGTTCTTGACGCTGCCCTCTAAGAAACCGCAAAGGTAATGGTGAACCACTCCTTTAAGAAAAACGATCACATTGGGGCACCTGAGTGGCTCAGCTGGTTGAACATCTGAATCTTGATTTAGGCTGAGGTCACGATCTCAGGGTCATGAGACGGAGCCCCACGTCAGGTTCCATACTGGGCATGGAGCCTGCTTGAGATTCTCCTTCCCTTCCCTCACCCTCTGCCCCTCCCTCACTCCCTCTCTAAAAAAATTAAAAAGAAAAAATAAATTAAAAAAAGAAAAATGAGCATCTTGGAATTCCAAACATGCCGGGATGAAATCAACACAAAGCCCCACTACGCTCACTCAATAAACTTGCACAAGCACCAAGTACGGCATGGCTCAGTTTAAGAAGTGTGCGGGTTTACACATGTAACAAACAGCTCTTGGCTCTCAGGGCTTAAAGAACACATGCCACCACGTGGTCACGGTGGCTCTGTGCCATTTTGAATGGTATGAACAGTAAAGACCACTGAGTTTACTTCCAGAGTCTTAGACCAGAGGTACCGAGGAACAGGTCCTATCTGTCACAGAACCCGAGGGAGATGGGAGTGGACAAGGGGTGATCCAGGAAGAAGGGCCAGGGAGCCAGAAAGCACAAGGGACATTTGAGGCATAGAAAATGGGACAGGATTGTGGGAAGAGACAGTCCATTCAAGAGACAGTTGCAGGGCTGCCTTCGGAGTCAGACAGACCCAAGTTCAAAGGTGGCTATGTAACGTCAGACTAGTTGAAGCTTTCTGAGCTCCAGTCTCCCGAGCTATAAAGAAAACAACACAGGCCACATGGGCTTTTTGGTAATGATTTCAGATGAAGTAAGTTGCACCACGTCTACTGCACAGTGGTTGCTTGGTAATCTCTCCCTTCCTTGCCTGCCTTTACTTTGGGGTAAGGGAAGGCAATCCCTGAGAAATCTAAGCAGGAATCAGACATGATTACCATCTGGTACTTTATTTTCTACCTGCACATAAACACATGTTCAAGTAGTTGGGGAGAGAGAGAGAAGACCGACTTGTGGTCTTCTGACCTGTCAAACACAACCACGGCTGACCAGTACACTCCTGCACCTGGAGAGGGGGGCCCTTCCACCATCCACTAGTCAAGGAGACTTGGTTTGGGGCACGAGAGATGAAAAGCCTAGTGTGCAAACATGGACCTCTCAGCTGAGTGCTCTTACCTTCATGGAGTCGTACAGCCGGTCAGCAAAATACAGGGGCTTGTTCTGAATGCACTGGACTGTGGAGGGAAGAAAAGGGGTCAGCTGCTCCTCTCCTCTCCTCTCCAGGGAGGGGTGAGACCCCGACAAACAAGATGACCTAACGTAACAGGAATGGGCTGCAAAATGGGGAAAACTGGGGATCCTCCGAAAGTCAGCTCCACTGTCATTTTAAACCAGGGGACACTAAGGGCTGCAGAAACCCAAGTGGATATATGAGATTCCCCAACAGAGCCCTTTTTCTCGTCATCTTATTCTTTCTGGGCAATTCCTCACTCTACCAGCTTCAAGCCCTCCTCAGTTTCATATCTTAAATTTATACAGTGAAGATTATACAACTACCCAAATCAGGTAAATGAGCCACACATCCCAAACACACTTGAATGAACAGGATGGCCACTTGTCACTTCTGCTATGGCACAGTTTCCTGAAAGCTGAAAGGGATGGGCCGGGGGCCGGGGGGGGGGGGTGCCCACACTTGCTCACCCAGGTTCAGGAAAGCATTTTCCAGGTCTCCTTTGACCTCCTTCTTGATGCTCTCCAGCATGTCATAAGGGCTGTAGCTCTTGTACCTTTCAAATACTAAGGAAAAGCAAAAAGTAATTACTGTAACAGAGTCGCTAATCAAAGCAGTCAATGATCGCTCACATGGTATGTACCATGGTAAAAATAACTAAACAACTGGGATGATCACAGCATCTTAGAGGATTAGGGGTTGTCATGGCGGACCAGAGCTGACATGGCACCGGTTGGCCTGGGACAGCTGTAGCAGGCACCTGTCCTGAATGGCACAGCCTGGGCCACATACTTTGACCATCTTTAACTCTGAGTGGAACCTACTCTACTTGGAAGCACTGAGAAACAGTATATAGTGTCCAGGAAACTCCATTACTTCAACAAATATGGTAAGATAAAATGATCCTGGACAAGAAGGAGCAGCAAGCTAAAGCATCAAACGTGGAGAACATTTAGGAGAAAGAAGGATCCAAAACGGGAGAGAAGGGCAAATGGATCTGGTGATGGAAAATGGATGAGATTATGGGGTGCAAAGTAGAGAGTGAACTTTCTTCTGGCAGACCCATGCCCCAACATAGGTAACCAAGAAGCTGGGCTGAGAGGACCATCCCTAGGCTCGAAGACCTCTTCAGTATAGAACACACCTTTCTGGAGGTGACACACACTCCGCTCAGTCATGATGCTGATCCACTTGGGTACATCAGTTCCCTTCCTCTTCACTCCAGCATCATAGAGATCCTACAAGTACAATCAACCAAGAAAGTTGACTACACGATCCAAGGTAAGGTCATAAAAAAAAGTCATGCAAAAAAACTCAAAACCCATACACTGAAAATGCCAAATGAGAAAGGATGATTGTGCTAAAGACATGGGCAAAAATGTCGTATTTGAGTCAAAAGTCTTAAATAAGAGCAGTCTTCCTCAGGCACAAACACAGCATGAGGCTAGACTGTGAGGTGTGTGCTGTACACATCTACTTCCTTGAATGCCAAAGGAAGAACCGAGAGCTTCTATTCCTATACAGAAGGACAAGTAAATGTTCATTAGCACATCCAGCCCTCCTTCCTTTGGTACTGTTGTTTGCAAGCAAGCTAGTGGTTGTCTGCTGAAGACAGCTCAGACCAGGTGCCACACACACATTTCTTAGAGACTCAGGAAGTCTCCCTTTTAGTGTCTGGAAAATGTAGGGGCCACAGGTAATGCTAAGAATGGCAGGGAGGGAGGGAGGAAGACTTACACAAGGGTAAGATACTCACTCAATGACCACCCACTGTCTAGGAGTTGTAAAACCTAACTTCTCTTACTTTATTTAAAACCCTCCTTTACCTCCTGCTAAAGGTGCTGTGTGAAACATTGAATTTTCTTTTATTTGTTAAAGAAATTTACTTATTTACTGAGGGAAAGTGGGAAAGGGGGAAGGAGCAGAAGGAGAGGGAGAGAGAGAATCTTAAGGAGATTCCATGCCAAGTGTGGAGCCTGATGTGCGGCTCGACCTCACGACCTGGGATCATGACCTGACCTGAAACCAAGAGTTGGACGCTTAACCAACTGAGCCCCCCAGGTTCCCCGAAACCTATTGAATTTTAAAACTAAAATGAATTTAAATTAATTTTGTTCTAAAGCTCTCATAAAATGCTTTGAGATAGTTGTTGACCGTCTGGGAAAGGCACACGGTTCATAGTGATCTGAATTAGCTTAACCAACAATTCTTAGTGGTTATGGGACTAGAACCAGCAAAAGTGCTGTTCAACCAGAAAAGAAGGGTCTCTGCTACTCTCCCCCTTTTCCCTCACAACGAAGGGCAAAAAGCCTTCCCATCCCTGGCTGTGCCTCCACCATCTTTTTCCACTCTACCTTGTTGTTTACTGGTGTTTATTTGTAGCAAATGCACAGCAGTGCACACAGCCTTAGCACACCCTGCAGAATCTGGTACTTTCACACAAGCAAAGCCTACAGCGGAGAGTCTGCTTCTCCCTCTCCCTCTGCCACTCCCCCTGCTGGTGCTCTCTCTCCCTCCCTCTCTCTCTGTCAAATAAATAATAAAATCTTTACAAAAAAAAAATGACACTGTGACTCCTGAGATTAGGTGATAACAAGCATTTGGCTTCCTCTCTTGGATCACTCACTCTAGGGAAAGGCAGGTGTGAGGATGCTCAAGCAGGCCCTGAGAGAGGCTCAGGCGGAGAAATACAAGGCCTCCTGCCAACAGTCACGTGGATGGGTGATCTTGAAAGTGGATCCACCTGATGCTATCAGGCTCCAGACGATGCAGCCCTGGTCAATATTTTGGCCCCAGCCTCATGGGAGTCCTGAGCTAGAAAAACCCAGCTAAGCCATCCTCACAGAAACTGAGAGATGTAAGTGTTGTTGTTCTAAGCCACTAAGTTTGGAGGTAAATTGTTAATACAGGATCGATAACCACTGTATAGAGACTATCTAGAGACTTGCTAGAAAACAGAAACTCAAGCAAGAAGCTGGGCACTTACCCGGGCATCTTGGTCAATCAGTTCATAATCAATGACAGAGCCATCCTCTGCTCTTCTACCCTACAGAAGAAAACAAAAGTAAGAACATCAAACAGGTCTGTGTGTTTTAACGTTGAAAATTTTATTTTCTCTCCAACTCATGTAAACCATTATTTAGTTTATGGAACACACATAGACTTAAAATTTTTCTTCACTTTGAAGTCTAGACCAGACCAAGATTGGTAAAATAATTGAGGCAGTGAAGTGGGAGGGGTGTGCCTCACCATCATCAACCCCCTCCTGGGACAAGCACTTTCTAGAATTCCCTCTACCTCCAAAAAAATCACTAATGACACTTAGTTCCTTCCCTCAGAGAGCTTACCATCCAGACGGAAAAATAAGCATGGAACAAAAGGGAAAACAGCACAGTGATCCATGGCTTACACAGACATAATATGCAGAAGGGAGAGATCTGTCAGTAGGGTCAGCAAAGTCTGCAAGGTAGGGCCGAGGTGAACACTGAGGCCTGAGTCAGTGAGGCTAGTAAAGGGGTGGAGGAGAAAGCCATTCCCCACGGGAGGAACAGCACAGGGAGGGGCTGAGCACACCACAGATCAGTGAGGTGCCGCACAGCTAGAGCAGAAGGAAGCAGGGAGGAGTCCTCGAAGGAAGAAGTAAGGGAAGGGCAGGGTTTAGGGAACTTTTATAGGCAGTTAGAGTTTGGATTTGATGTAGGAGAGATGGGTTTTGATCAAGGGAGTGAATCAGTGGATGTGGACTCCAGAAAGATGGGTGGCTGGTGGGACACAGGGCGAGGAGCTGGCGGGGAGGGCTGTATGGAGTTGTTACAGTAACAGAGATATGAGTGGGCAGGAGGGAGCATACCGATCAACCATTTGTCACTGAGGTTCCTGGAGAAAATAATTTCTCTTCCCTCCCCTGGCACATAGGCCTTATCTGGCACACTGGTCAGAACTCAGACTCAGAAGGGAAATGCCTTTCGCCCACATTTCTGTGTTAACATTAGCAAACAAAGACCCCCTCTGCAGGCAAAGGACTACCTGGGCAAACCCTCTCCTAAGAAGTGAGAGCAGAGAGAAGGAAAGAAAAACAAGAGGGTCACTTCCCACCGGGCCTTATGTGGCCACAGACAGAGGCAAAGTGACCTTCCCGACGTCATGCGGTGAGGGCTGGCACATAATCCAGGCCAGGACTTGAGAGCTGCCTGTTCCTCCTCCGGCCCCAAAGTCCACTTGACCATGCGGTTTCCCAGGATAAGAAATTCTCTTATACAAAAATGACAACTGTGCAGTGACAGTGCACTCCCCCTGTCAGAAATGCAGCTGGAATTTCTGATGCAGGCACAGAGGACTGAGTTAATTCGTTCCCAGGTATAAAATGAGGTATGGGACTTGCCTCTGGAGGAAACAAGGACAAAGACATAAACCGGAAACCAACCTTTGCAAGGGCAACCATCAGCTTGCGGAAGTCACCAGATGTGTCAGAAACGATGTCCTTCTCCAGATCAGTCTTGTACACTTGGAAAACAACACATCTGGTTTTATGCTTCCTGCCTGTGCAGCCAGCCACCACCCACCCCAACTGCCCCCACCCCACTAAGCCTCTGAGAAGCAGAAACAGCTGTGGCAGCATGGATGTATCCACCCACAGGAGGGCAGATGGTCCGTGATTTATTTATGATTTTTAGCCTCATAAAATCAGAGCCAAGTGTTATTATCAGCGACAAGAGATAGAAAGGGCAGGTTCAAATCAGGTATCCTCAAGCTCACCTTGGATCAGTGACCTCTTTTATAGCTAAAATACTGTTTCTCAAACTTCTTGACTATGAAAACTCACTTTGAACGTGAAAAGAATTTGGAAGGCTGCATACACAAACACACACACACCCCAATTGTGCTTTGTTATCCACCAAATGAGAAAATGCACAGTGGCAAAAGCTAGTAAGAATTAAAGAGTACTTTTGAATGAATCTGTATTTTATTATTCAAAATAGCTGCTACATTGAAACCTAGGAAGAAATACACATGTAAGCTACGGCACTGATTCTACCCACAGCCTCCTGTAGTACTGGGTGCACACATAACCACATGCCTCTTGCAATAATTATCCACCATCCAGAGTTGGGAACTTTCTTAAGCAGAGACCAGAAAGCACCCAATACATTAAATCCATGTACAATGCTTTCCATTCCTCCCATCAGACCCTTAAGAAAAAGAAAAATTTTGCTTTCTCTCCTTTCCCTCCTGCTTATCCTTTTATAGACATTCTAGTGGAATGCAATTACCAAAACGGGCCACAAGAAGACAGAGAAGAGGGACTTGGACCATGGCAAACCACCGGACAGTCCAGAGAACATTTCTGCATAGGTGATCTGGGCATCCTGTGCCCAACACATGGCCCAGGGAGCCATGATGAGGTTATAGAAATTGGGCTGGGAATTGCACTACTGGGTATTTACCCCAAAGATACAAATGTAGGGATCTGAAGGGGTACGTGCACCCCGATGTTTATAGCAGCAATGTCCACAATAGCCAAACTGTGGAAAGAGCCAAGATGTCCATCGACAGATGAATGGATAAAGAAGATGTGGTATATACACACAATGGCATATTATGCAGCCATCAAAAGGGATGAGATCTTGCCATTTGCAACGACGTGGATGGAACTGGAGGGTGTTATGCTGAGCCAAATAAGTCAATCAGAGAAAGACATGTATCCTATGACCTCACTGATATGAGGAATTCTTAATCTCAGGAAACAAACTGAGGGTTGCTGGAATGGTGGGGGGTGGGAGGGATGGGGTGGCTGGGTGATAGACACTGGGGAGGGTATGTGCTATGGTGAGCGCTGTGAATTGTGCAAGACTGTTGAATCACAGATCTGTACCTCTGAAATAAATAATGCAACATATGTTAAGGAAAAAGAAAAGGAAGAAGAAGATAGCAGGAGGGGAAGAATGAAGGGGAGTAAGTCGGAGGGGGAGACGAACCATGAGAGACGATGGACTCTGAAAAACAAACTGAGGGTTCTAGAGGGGAGGGGGGTGGGGGGATGGGTTAGCCTGGTGATGGGTATTAAAGAGGGCACGTTCTGCGTGGAGCACTGGGTGTTATGCACAAACAATGAATCATGGAACCCTACATCCAAAACTAATGATGGAATGTACGGTGATGAACGTAACAATAAAAAATTAAAAAGAGAAAAAAAAAGAAATTGGGCTGAGAAGCTGCATCAAAGAACTTGGGCTACTCACTTTCTTTGTAGACTCTGTTAATTTCCTGAAGCTCTTGGTTGGTCCTTGAGCAGATGATCTCAATGAGGGAGTCCTCATCAGTCCCCAGCCCCTGTGAACCAGGCAAGAGACATCAGTAGGGAAAGTCCTCCTGGCCATTAGCCTACTTCTCTGATCCCAATCAGGGAAACTACAAACCCAGATTGCGTCAGTTAGCGTGCCCCTTTCTAGATTCCTACTGAGGGGATCTGTCCTGCATTCCTCAGCACAACATAATGTTATTTTCTACTTTTTTAAAAAAAGGCTTCACTAGAGGCGCCTGGGTGGCTCCGTCGTTAAGCCTCTGCCTTCGGCTCAGGTCATGATCCCGGGGTCCTGGGATCGAGCCCCGCGTCGGGCTCCCTGCTCGGCGGGAAGCCTGCTTCTCCCTCTCCCATTCCCGCTGCTTGTGTTCCTGCTCTCGCTGTGTCTCTCTCTGTCAAATAAATAAAATCTTAAAAAAAAATAAAAAATAAAAAATGCTTCACTAGAATAGGGGCGCCTGGGTGGCTCAGTCGTTAAGCGTCTGCCTTCGGCTCAGGTCATGCTCCCAGGGTCCTGGGATCGAGCCCCGCGTCGGGCTCCCTGCTCGGCGGGAAGCCTGCTTCTCCCTCTCCCACTCCCCCTGCTTGTGTTCCCTCTCTCGCTGTGTCTCTCTCTGTCAAATAAATAAATAAATAAAATCTTTTAAAAAATTGCTTCACTAGAATAAAAGATGGTGTAAGTGATACATCTGAGCTCAACTACATCACTATAGTTGCCTTTGGGTGATGGCTTTACAAAATGAGTAACTTTTTCTTCTTCCTATTTTTCTTTATTTTTTAAATTATTTTAATAGATTCGGAAATTTTCTTTATTAAATAATTCTGCTCAGTAATTTAAAATACAGGAATAGAGACAGTTTGTTGTCATTTGCAGCCAGCATCACTGGAATGGAATAAGTCTTTTGCCAGGGAAAGGTACAGATAAGACAAAATTTTTAGCTTTACCTCTTTGAAATGTAAAATTGGGTTAATGTTAAAAATTTCATTCTTGTACTTCCATTTTTGCTTGATTACTATGCACTCTTCAGGCATTTTAGGGAAGCAAGAGGAAATGATGAAGTGCCAAATAAACCTAGACACCAACACTTATTAAGGAATAAGAATTTGATGGGTGATGTATTCAAATTTAATACATACACTTTTGAACGTGCCAGATAGCTTGAAAGGACTCAATGAAACATGTATTTCAAAGCTGGCTTCATGATCAAAGTCAAGATTTAATAATCAGGATTCTCTAATAGTTGTCTTTCCGAATATGGAAATATCACTTTGAACTAAGCAGAATTACAACTGTTTAAAATGTAAATCAATTATAAGGTGTTAACACAATAAGAAACTTACTTATCCACATGAAAAGTGTGTCAGCTATTAATTAAACTTATTAGAGTTTCTATGCCCCTGAAAAGTGGTTTGTATAATAAGCTAAAACTCAGGTTAACGGTTAATTTTCAATTTTATTCTTAATCTAAATCCCTGAGCCAATGCCTCTTCTTCCAGAGTTTTTAATCATGATATGTAGACGTTCTAGCACAGCCAAGCTTTCTTCCCACCTGAGCAAAAGGTCTACACAACATTCTATACACATGTTACAGAGTGACTACTGAGTGTCTTCAAATATGTTAGGGGCAGGTTTTCAATCTTGAGATGATAGAAAGATAGTCTAGAAATGACTCATGCCTTGGAAGAAATGCTATGTCCTGACATAGTTACAGTGTAAACACGTGTGACACTAGAAGATGTTTTCTTCCACTGCTGATCTAGCAGTGTTAACATCCGAGGATTCGAACAGCATTTTTATCTCGGGATTCAGAGGTGACCTTGGCAATTTCCAAAACGTGGCCCACGCTTCCCCCAGACCGTCCACAATTCCTATCACAAGGACAACTTCTACCATAACATATGGCCAATCCTGCCACTGGTATTGCCAGAAGTCAAAACAGATTTTTTTTTTTTTTTAAAGCATAGCTCAGTTAATGTCACTTCAAGCTTTATGGATTTCAGAAGCGTGCTCGGCTGTGAGGGCTAATGGGAGAGCCAGCACAAGGTCAAAGATTTAGTAGTCAAAGCACCTTTCATTGGGCCCAGTTATGGAGATTCCAGCAGTGAGTGACAGCTCGAGCAGGTCCATTTCAAGTCACTAATACCTAGTAATAGATACTAGTAAAATTGCACACATCATAACTAAATAGATTTTTGACGAAAGTAAGATAAACTGATCTGAAGTGATGATGGCCAGGGACACGCTGACTCACCCATGGCTCCAGAAAACCCCAGATTTGGTTTTCAGGAGTGTCCTTTTTATCAAGCAGGATCATTAAATGTT
Organism: Eumetopias jubatus; assembly: GCF_037043125.1. Classification (NCBI taxonomy): domain Eukaryota; kingdom Metazoa; phylum Chordata; class Mammalia; order Carnivora; family Otariidae; genus Eumetopias; species Eumetopias jubatus. The sequence continues at coordinate 100,812,085 of NW_028274813.1, forward strand.
GCTGCCATTTTGTCCTTCGTCATCATACCTTCTCTGCAACACAGCCTACTCAGGAAACTCAGAGCCAGTCCGCTCAAATAAGCTGAGCGCAGCTCGGGCTAGGCTGGAGAACTGAAGGAAGAAAGAGATTCCCCAACAAATCTTGCGGCAGCCCTGAGCTATCAAGTCCTGGATGGTGGAAATGCCTGGTGTGCGAAGCTGCCTCACGCTCGAGGTGCTCTCTGGGGAAAGAGATGCCATGAACCGTGACATGAGCTCTGGTGACAGGCTTATAGCTTGGTCTCTTCATAATTCAGAAACAGGAGCATCACAGAAAACATACTTGGACTTCGAATAAAAAAATGAGAACCGTAGCTCTCCCCCATCCTCACTCTGGAGGCTTTACCCAGTTTTATCAGCAGAGGGCAGTATAAGATTAGTCAAAGTGTTCCAGGCCCATACTCTAAAAGGGGTTATGTTTTGCTGTAAAATGCATTTATGCTTATGCATCTACCACATTTATATAATACTTAATGTTTTAGGTACACACAGAATTCAGGGAGTTTCTAACCTGGAATTTCTACTATCTAACGTAACCTAAAATTCCAAATAACTTTGCAAAAACAAAAGAGTTAATCTGTGCTAGAATACTTTGAACAAAACATAGGTACCAATTACAACCTGAAACCACCCTTTATATGTACTGTAATGTCCTGATTTGCCTGAATTTAAATCAAAAAATGGGACTGACAGGAGGTCAGAAGAAGAAACACCCAAGAGAACATGGGCAGAATTTGCAAGCTTCACTTGACAAAAGCTATGAGTTTTACTTTTGCCTTAATGTCACAACAGATCTTTTTTTAAGGAGGAAGTGTAATCAAGGAAGTAGTTTTTCCAAATGGTATTCCAATTGCCCAGGTGCCAAGCAGTAGCAGCTGGATAACTGACTTCCCAGCATCATGAAATTTCTTTACAGTCTTAAAAAGAGTAATTGAAATATTTTTGGTACAAATCCTGAGACTTATAGCTTCAGTTCATTAGAAAAAAAAAAAAAATGGTTCCAAATGAGAATTCAACAAAACTGAAAATCACCTAATTATACCCAGAGAGCTGTAATTCACAAATATTAATGGCGGATTTGACAGAGATTGCATCTCACACATGTTTACCTTCATGGAGGCTTTCAGCTCAGAAGCATCATACTGAGCAGGTGTTTTCAATAGGCCCAAAATCACGGTCTCCAGGTGGCCGGACAAGGCTGACTTGAGTGCTGATGCAAGTTCCTTCAGAAAAACAGGCAAGAACATGGAAAACGTGGTTGGTAACCAACATTCCCTTTAAAACTGGTGAATAAAACAAAAGCAAGCAGGATGTGTTTGTAAAACGGACTGTGATTCCTTGACCGCTCTGGGATCTCAGACCCAACTGTCTCAACTGCATTCCCTTTCAACAGACTCCAATGTCAGAAACCACAGGATCAGACTTTGTTCTGACAAAATCCCTTGACATCCAGGCTGACTGAGGCATCTTCTTCCAGTCGTTACAAAGAATCCAGGGCAGTATGCAACTCCTCAGAAAGCTAGGAGTGTGAGGGCACTTTATAGCACACTTGCAAGTGATAACCACTCATGGAAGATAGGGCACTTTCTAAGGTCAAGGCCTCTGCTAAGAAGGAGGTGGTTAGAGTAAAAGATGTTGGTGCAGCTGTGCCAGAGGTGGCTCCTAAAAGTCTCTGGAGGAACCAGAAGCCCCACCATGGGTGGAAGTTGGATTACGAAGTTTCCTATGCAAAATGCTTCATCTAAGAGAGAACATCTATTTATCCACACCAAATCGGGACAGAGTTGACAGAGACGATGGGAGAATGAAGTCCCTGCTCGGCACTATTTTTGAAGGTTTCCACTGTCACAACGTAGATTGTTAAGTCAGAGGTCTGAGTCAGCCCCCATGTATGCAGACAAATCCCCGAACTCAATGTGTCTCTTTACAGCCACTTAAGCTGGCAATTAAACTTCCTACACATCATGAGCACTGCGTGATGCCTGAACTCTCCCATTGCAATTATTTTCCTTTCTTTTCACTTTTTCCCTCCATTCTCTCCCTTCCTTCTTTCTCTCTTGCTTGCCAGCAGCACCCCATGGCACCTATAACGGTTAGCCTCTAGAAGTATTTGCAGGTGCCAGGAGGTGATGTGTAGTCTGTTTCAGGGAGCATCTTCTCAAATCATTCCTAGGTGGTGAGAACTGAGATGGGTCTCGGAAATCACCTGGCCCACACCTTCCACCACCTACTCTCTTCTGATTCCCGATGTCCTAGTAACACATCTCTAACCACACTTAGAAAGGGACTTGAACAGCAACACCTTCCAATTATAGCACCAATTTTCCAATTTGGAAATCTGAGGTTAGGTCATTCCAAACTTAACCTACCGTTGACACCCCTCTACCCATTCTCTGTTCAAACCTCAAATTTGGGTACCTACTGACATCTTCCACTTCTATTATAAACTCCTATTGGCATTCAACTTCTTGCTTCTCATAATGTCTAGCACAGGGCTTTGCACGTAACAGAAATCCCAGAAATTTTTGATAAATAAAACACTACCATTCCTTATATGGAGAAATTTGGCATCTGCTTGAATGTGAAAAAAACAGAAGACCAATCCTCTTCCTCAGCTGCTCTCCACTTCCATCAGCTTTGCCTGTGCTGTTCAAGGCCACGACAGAGGCAGCTTCAGTCCATACCCCAATGTACTCTCTAATACAGGGCTTTCTCCGTGATTATGCAAACAACTCATTCAAAACACTGATGTTCTGCTTCCAAAATCTCCTTCAGAAATGATCGCAAGCAATTATGTATCTTTCTATACATGATGACAACTTTCCTTAGCCCAAGATTGAGTGACATAAAGAATCAGTAGGACTGGGGCGCCTGGGGGGCTCAGGTGGTAAAGCATCCAACTCTTGACTTCGGCTCAGGTCATGATCTCAGGGTTGTGAGACTGTGCCCCGTGTCAGGCTCTGTGCTAGGTGTGGAGCCTGCTTAAGATTCTCTCTTTCCCTCACCCTCTCCCTCTGCCCCTCCCCCCTCGCTCTCTCCCTCTCTTAAAAAAAAAATAAATAAATAAATAAGGAGCGCCTGGGTGGCTCAGTCGTTGGGCGTCTGCCTTCGGCTCAGGTCAGGATCCCGGGATCCTGGGATCGAGCCCCGCACCGGGCTCCCTGCTCGGCGGGAGGCCTGCTTCTCCCTCCCCCACTCCCCCTGCTTGTGTTCCCTCTCTCGCTGTGTCTCTCTCTGTCAAAAAATAAATAAAAAATTAAAATAAAACTAAAATAAAAAGAAGAACAATCAGTAGGACAGTAAGCTGTCCCCAACACACACAAAGCCTGTGTGGTCAATGAACCCTATCATGGTTCTGGTAATATCTTCCACCCAACAGAGTATGTGAGGGCTTTGTTCTTCATCTATCTAATTTGAAATCAAGATCCAGGCCTCTGTGTTTCTGTGTACACTTATGTGTACACACTCAAGTGTGTTCGAACACCCCACTCTAAGTGACAAATGAAGGAGCAACTACAGGCACACTATCCAAAGAGGTGAGCCTTCTGCTCCAACTGGAACTCGGCCCTACCAGGTCCCAGATCCTTTCAGCAAATGGAGAAATAAAATATTCCCCTCTATGCCTCACTACAAAAGATTATATAAGTCTAGTTGGAAAAAGAATTGTAATGCACGTAAGATGATAGAAGCTGGATTCTTCCCTATTTATGTCCTTTCCGACTGTTTGAGTAGGTGGGGGGGTGGGAGCCATAGCAGGGCTTGACCTGCAACTTTCAGAACCCTGGTGGTCATGTCAACCCCAAGAAAAGAAATGTCTTTTCCAGAATCCTTCCAGCTCACCTCCACTGTGGCTATGAGTGAAAGCCGTTAAGTCAAACAGAAGCTGCAGGAAGCCACGCTTACTGCACTGTCCAAGAATAAATCAAAAGCTTTTAATAGCAAGAAGTTAAAAATAAAGCATCCCGTCCTTAAAAATAAAATTTCCTAACACTGCAACAAAATAAAGGATGAACAAATGCTGGGTTGTTCCTGAACCACTAGTGCACAAGCAAGGGGAAAGCGCACAAAGACTCTTTAAATAGTGGGAGCACGGCGTGTTGAAGATGGCCCAGTAGACCCAATGAGCTACTAACTAAGCCTATTTGCAGCAAAGCTCTTAAGAATTCAAGTATATTTTTTTGAGAGTGAGGAGAGCCTATTAGGATCAATACTAACTAAAGGCTAGGGTCCTAAGATTAAATCAGAAATATCTTATCAAGAGCTAGCAGAAGTCATAAAGATGAAATGAGTTGCTACATGTAGAGAACTACATGCCTGGCACAAAGCAAGCATTCTAGAAATGATACCTGCTGTTGCTGATGTTCCCTAGTCCCTTCGAACTTTCTGTTCTCAGCAGTGCTCCCTCCACACCCTCTGGTTGGAGGAGGGCACAGTCTTTATGGATGAGCTCCAAGCACTCCAGCGATCATGTGTGTATGAGTGATGACTCTTAACAAGGATGTAAAAGGAAAACCTTGGATACCCAAGAGCTCTAGAAGGCTCTTGCCAGGATGAGCCAGAATCCATAAAAGCAAAAAGCAATGGCTGAGGAAATGGAATTCAACAAGGAATGCCCTCCACCCCTGAAACTGCTTGTACCTTTTTGGTCCTTCTCTGGTAGGCGAAGGCAATATCCTGTCTCTGTTCATTGCTGCGGTTAGTCAAAATGTTGACAATGGTGACCTCATCCACACCTACAGAAATACAAGTTGGGAATAGTTATCACCCATGTGCTCTAGTCCTTTGGGCTTACACTGAGGGTTTTAAGCAGTATATACTGTTTTCCAAACCAAAATGCCAGGACATCAAGGGTTGTCCTTGTCAGTACACTCCACCAAATGTGTTTACTCAATTTTTATCCTGACAGCCACAAACCTCAAGCCTAAATGGACCTTTTGAATATCCGCATTTTAAAAAAACAATTTTAGGGGCGCCTGGGTGGCTCAGTCGTTAAGCGTCTGCCTTCGGCTCAGGTCATGATCCCAGGACCCTGGGATCGAGCCCCACATCGGGCTCCCTGCTCGGCGGGAAGCCCGCTTCTCCCTCTCCCACTCCCCCTGCTTATGTTCCCTCTCTCGCTGTCTCTCTCTGTGAAATAAATAAAATTTTAAAAAAATTTAAAAAAAAATAAATAAATGAACGATTTTATTCATAAATTGGTTTCTGGAATCAACTGTAGGAGGTGTGTTTGTGGGGCTTTGGCAGTCAGATGAACAACAAAGATTTAGGAGGATTTTAAATGAAGGTCCCCAAGTTGCCATTTAACTGGGGATTTAATAGACAGTAACTGTGAACTGAATAGAGACAATTATTTATATTTATTGCAGGATTACGGCTATATATGCAGCTAGGTATAATTTCTATAATTATAGAAACTGTCATGACAAATGAGTCAGATTTAATATGGCAGTTGTATTTTAATAGCATAATTGATTAATACAATCATACTTACTGAAGACTAAATTGTTTTTTAAGGAAAATAAATGTTCCACTGCTTTTAATCTTCAATAGGCAATTTTAATAATCAATTTTATAACTTTATTAAAAAGAGTAAGTGTTTTAATCTAAATTAAATCTAAATTGGGAGTTCTGAAGTGCCACCAAAATATTTTAGTACCTATTTTAATTGGAACATGTGTATTTACAAAGATAAGCAATGCCTTCTTGCATCTGAAAGTTTCCAATTTTATATCAGAAATACTCCTAAAATGCCATTTAACTGAAGAAAGCCTGATTTTAAGAATTCAGAGAGTCCTGATTTTAAGAATTCAGAGAGTGAAAGGTCTCCCTCCTGACCGATTATAAACTTTGTTTAATAAAAGGAAGACTCTTTGCCATAACTGGATAGGTAATTCCTGGGCGAGAGAGAGAGGAGCTAAGCCCACAACGTCACATACAAATGGCAAACAGCCTGGCCTACAGGAAATCAGGGGAGTCCCCAAGCAACAGAAATGTCAGAACTGTAATGTTTTGAGGCAGAGGCAATGAGCAAACTGACAGGGGAAGTACCCTCAACTCTCAAGCATGTTAGATCAAAATGCATGAAGTTAGATTTTCTCGGTATAAAAATAAGTAACATTTATTTTTGTATTTGTATACTACCAGTACGTTAATCATTTAAGTGCAGCATCTGTAACTTTAGCTCCAATTTTTAGAGTACCAATGTCAACAGAGAAAAACAATTGCTCTATAGGAGATTCGGTTGCAAAGATGTTATTTCAGCATTATATATAGTATCAAAAAATAAAGGGGAAAAAAAGCCCTTATGTCCAATAGGAGTCTGATTAAATAAATGGTCTTCTGTCCAGATAATAGGATACTACAGTCATTTAAAATGATGGCATAAAATATTAACTGACATGGAAAAAATGTTCATGATATACTGTTAAGTAAAAACCAAAACAAGTGGCAAAGCAGTCTATACAGTATAACCCAATTTTTGTAAAATACACGTGCATGTACAAGAAAATAACTAGAGGCCTTTATACTAAAATTTTAATAGTGATCGTGTGAGTGGTAGTATTATGGACACTGTAAAGTCTTCTTTCGTTTGATTATATATACTTTCCAAGTTCACCATAAGGCCATAAAAAGGGTTCTTTACATACACTGTGAATGACATGTAAGTCATTGATCTAGAATCGACTAGTGACTTCACCTCGAGAGAATCCTGGCATGGTTCTAAATGCTTTAACTAAAATAAAACACAATATGCATAACAATTACAACATCTATATAATTCTCTTTGGTTTCTGAAACATCCTAACACAGATTACTTTATTATTCTTCACAACTACCCAGTAAGGATAGGTGTTCTTCTTCCCAGTTTATAGATAGAGGAGCTGAAGCTCGAGAGACTGCAACTATTACAACTCTTACATGTGTAAACAGCTGGCCTGTTTGGGTCTCAGTTTCTACATTTGCACCTGAACAATGACCTCCAGTTCTGCTTCCACGAAACACTAACAGACACAGTCCTGCAAGTCTACACCCACACACGTGTTCTCTCTCTCTCTCTAAATCTTCTATGGATCTAACTTCACGTTAGGAAAACCATTGCTTATAAATGTGTTTCTGCTTTACACTTAACTTTCTTCCTCAAGGGGCACCTGGGTGGCTAAGTAGGTTAAGCATCTGCCTTTAGCTCAGGTCATGATCTCAGGGTCCTGGGACAGAGCCCTGCACTCAGGCTCCCTGCTCAGCGGGGAGTGTGCGGGTGCCTCTCCCTCTCCCTCGGCCCCTCCCCACTGCTCATGTTCTCTCTCTCTCCCTCAAATCAATAAATAACATCTTTAGGGAAAAAGAAAAAAAAAACAACTTTCTTCCTCAAACTGAAAATGCTGAAAACAACAAAATCAATGACATCCTCAAACCTCAATTCTAGTATTTTCTGAAAGCAATTTACCCATAAAAATTATTCTCCCTTGGAAACAAATGCAAAGTTTATGTTTGTGTCAAAATGTGGTTGTAAGCCCACCTGAATCAGAATCACATGGAGCACTTATTAAACACACAGTGCCCTGCACCATACCTGAGATCTACAGACTAAAAGCCTCCTTAGAACTTTGGACCAAGGAAGCAGCATTTCAACCAGCTCCCTGGTCATTCTGTATTTGAGAATCACCAATAGAGATGGATAAGCAAAAGGAATGCTTAGAAATCTGCTTACGTAGAAGACTTTTAAGTCACTTATACCAACTGCTTCTGTGAGGGACAGGGTCGACTACAATTTCAGGAACAGAAAGTGCTTACCTTTGTCCAAATAAACCACGTAAGAAAAAACACCTGACAGAGTTCACTGCACTAACTGCAGTGTAGTCCCACGCTCCTAGTCAGTGAGCCAGCCTTTTGCCTTTCTGTTCACAGCAGCCAACAGAGTCAGAATTCAATCCAATTATTGGAAATCCCCGTAAAGAGCCCGAGTGGTTAACCTGAGTCTCAAGTAGATGGCAGCAACTATGATAGTCTGAGGGAATCTAAACATATTTTACCTAAAGTATTTACCAAGCAAACAGCCTGCTGAGATGCAGCAGCCACCATGCTGGGACCCCTTACACGTGAACAATCGGATCCATTACCAGCAACAACAAAGAAAGGGGAGCTATCTCTGCAAGTGGACGCCCCCTCCCCCTTCTAAGAACCTCACCTAATTAGCTATTTCTCCCATACCATTGTCTGCAAGTTCCAAATGGAACTCGAAGGAGGGGGGGCAAAAATCACGGCGCCCTGGATCAGTTGCCTCATCAAAGCCACTGATGGCATGTCTTGTGTCGGAACACCAGAATACACATTTCTGCCAGTGGGATTTAACCATCTTATCTTCAGAACACTGCCGCTTCCTCTCAATCTGCTATCATAATTGGTGAGGCAGTTTATTCCCGTGGAAAATCGCTCAGTACAGGTTGAAGCTGCAAGGGTCGTCCGGTTACTCACCACTTCTGCCCAGGATGAGGACTGGGCACTCAGCCACCTATGTCAGCACAGTTGTCATCAACAATGCACAGTGAACGCCAGGACACCGGGAAAGCTTTAAATTTAATGAATTTAACATAGGTGCAGATGCCGAGGAGATGAGGCTCTGCCCCTCTGGATTTACACGTTCAGATCTCTTATGTTCAGTGCATAAGGAAGCGTCTGCTGGGCAGAAGGGGCCCAGGGGCTAAAAGAAACTGTGCGGGCAGGGCAAGAGCATAAAGAAAAAAAGCAACAAACCTGAATAAGGTTCCTTTTCCCATACCATTCCTCTTGTGCTTCATGTGGAAAGTCAAAGTAATCTAAGCAAAGGCTCACAATGGGACACAGCGATGTGGGTAGGGGATCCTATGCAATGTAGGTGAGAACACAGTAAGGTCTGTGTTCCAGGCAGATTTTTTTTTTTTTTAAAGATTTTATTTATTTATTTAACAAAGAGAGACAGCGAGAGAGGGAACACAAGCAGGGGGTAGTGGGAGAGGGAGAAGCAGACTTCCCACCGAGCAGGGAGCCCGATGCGGGGCTCGATCCCAGGACCCTGTGATCATGACCTGAGCCGAAGGCAGACGCTTAACGACTGAACCACCCAGGCGCACGGCAGGCAGATTTTTTTTTAAATTTCTTTTCAAAACTGACAGAAGTTAAAAATTTCAAGATTGGTAAGGAACGAAGACACAGATTTACTTGGCTCCTGATGGGAAACAACACAGTAAATTTCGTAAGGATTCATTCCTTTTATGAAAATGGCCAGCAAATCTCACCAGCTAACTACGAAAGTGTTTCCAACAACACTCTTTAGCTGGGGCCTCCGAAAGGTCAGTCACTGTTCTGAATGCCAGTCAACATGAAGCAGTCGGCATACTGCTTAGCTAGAAGACTTTTAAGTCACTTCTACCAGCTGCTCCTGTGAGGTGCAGGGTCGACTACAATTTCAGGGAAAGAAATGCTTACCTTTGTCCAAACAACCCAGGTAAGAAATAACACCTGAAGAGCTCACTGAACACTGACACCTCTGCCAAGTGATACCACAGGGAGGCGCCGCTGACAGCACGGCTCAAGCAGAAAACTCTGGGTTCTCTGGTCCCTTAAACCATCCACCATATTTTTCAAACATAAAGAACACTTGTGGTCTAAAATAATGGTCAACTCCAAAATCATAAAATCAGCCTCCTGGAGTTTCCTCCTCCTCTCTGCGGGTGGAAACCCCAAGTCAGCTCCGCATCTGGCATTCCTCGGAAAATGTGTCTTTATTGTCCATGGCAAGGAACCAAGAGACCATTCTGGACAGGATGCTGACTCACATCTGCCAAGACACACTGACTGCACAAAGAAAATGGATTTCATTTTGTTTGATGAGACTCAGGAGGCCCTCAGGGCATGGCTGACTGGTCAAAAAAAAGAAAAAAGACTCCTTATCTAGATGATGGGAAAAACCATGCCTCAGCTTAGGTTACTGGGGATATGGGTATCAAACCTCAGAAGAAATCATCTGTGCAACACGAAGGTCAGCGGCAGGCCACCGAGAGAGGAGATCCATGGGTGTGGACATGTGGACATATTTTGTTTATTATAATAGCATAGGCTACTCACTTGAATACTTACTATGTGCCAGGCACTTACCAAGTGCTTCACACAACTCTCCCATGTAATTTCCACCACACCTGTAAGAGGTGGGTGTTACTCATCTTCACCCACGAGGAAACAAATACAGATGCTCACAGAAGGCAGGGACATGCCCAAGGTCACACAGCAGTTCACCTGCAGAGCTGGGACGCAAACCAGGATTCAAGACCCAGGTTCACTGCACTGGGCTAGCCAGCCTCCTGGTATAGAAAAGTATCCAAAATTTTAAAATAAGGCAAAAGGAAGCCAGAGTGGCTAACAGGGCCATCCCAGACTGCCTCTCTGGGTTGTGCTCTCACTCAATGAGCTACTTACTACTGTTGGGCACAAGCTCTGTGCGGTTACATGTTAACTTGGAGATTATGGTCCAAAGGTTATGGCTTCAGTGCCCTGTAGGACATTAATGGTCACACTCTTCTCTCAGTGCCTATTAATACCCAGTCTTTCAAATGTCCCTTTGAACTAGTCTTATCTCCTTTGAGTTAAATAAATGTTTGACATGTGTTCATCCCATATCTCTATGTCATGTTGGTACCATTCTGAAATTATACTTTGATACCTCTTCATACCACACTCTTCCAAATTGTTCCTAAAAAGGATTTGGGACAGTAACGTGTCCATATGTCTATAGAACTGGACTTACTATTTAGTGCATACAAACATACACACATTTAATAATCTGTAGATAATGATTTGCCACCCACTAATACTGCATGGCCACTGAAGAGATATCCCAACTGAGGTTTTTTTCAACAGAAAGAGCTAGAAACTCTCTTCCAGGGTTAGCCATTAATAACATGGTGAGACAGGGGCAGCTCCTCCCAACAAGGCTAATGTGCCAACAAGCCATCTGTCTACTGGAAGTGACTTCAGGGACAGAGTGCGTGCACGCGCGCGCACATGCGCGCGCGCGCGCACACACACACACACAGTTGCCCAATGTATCCTTCCCACCATCAGCCACAGTGCTGCCTGGCCTGGAATTCCTGCTCTCGGAGTCACTCCTCGGGATCACTCAGCAGCCATGAGCACTCTGTGTCCAGAGGGTCCCACCAGGAGATGGACATTCACATGGGGGACAGGTGAAAAGGGGGGCATCTAGATTAGTGGCGGCAACAGATGCTTCAGAAATTATGTGGGGCTCAGAACTGTACTATCCAGGCACATTAGTTACCTCCCTGTGCCTTGGTTTCTCACTCTGTAAAACAGATCATGAGAACATTTAGGGGGATGCAGAAAGGTTGGATGGATGGAGTAAATGACTTGGAACATGTCTACTACCTTCTCCACACTCAGCTTCTCTGTCGCGGGCCTGGCTCTTGGTTGTATTCAGTTTGGGGTCAATGAAAATAGAGGGCAATGGGGGCTTGGGGAACACTTCTGCCATTAGCACATATTAGATCACTAGTCTGGTTTCAAGATAACCTGTGGCAGCTGCCTGAGAGATGAGAAAGAAAACAAGCACTGCATGGGGTGGGAGGTGGGCTGGTGAGCCCAGCACCTCCCAAGACGGGCACAGCGCGGCTGTGGTCCTGACTTGCGCAAAGTGTGGTTTAGCTAAGTGCCTAAGAAGAACATTTGGCCCCAAAATCAAATTTCTTCTATTTCCATTCTGCTCTGATCTCATCTCTGCTGAGTCCCTTAGAAAGGATTTCAGTGCCCTCTATTTGGCACCCCGATTGTATACTTCAGTCATCTAGAACCCTGTCTGCCTTCCATGCATAATTATAGTTCTGAAATATTCCATAGGACCAGCAGGAAAACACAAAGTAGGCCAGCATCCAAAATTCAAACCAAATCAAGTTGTAAATGAAGGCTGACATGCAAAATGTAAGCACCATTTTGTGCCCTGCTACTCTATTAGCTTCATGAGACAGAAAATTTTAAAATCTGAACAGAGGCAAGAGGAACCAGCATCCCCACCCTTAACTCAATTGATAGTGAAGAAGTTAATATTTACTGCTTTAGCACTGCTGACACCAGAAAAGAATCTGGTTACTACACCCAGTGTCCCTGGGTGGCAGCGACTGTTGGATTTCCTCAGGGGAAAGAGGTAACAGTCTAAAAAAAAAAAAAAAAAAAAAAAAAAGGAGGAGGAGGAGGGAGAGGCAGGCAGTATACGCTAATGCCTACCATTAGAAAGGCACCAGGGACTCTCTCACCCATGTTTTATAGACTTCTTGGCTCAGGTTTGGCATCTATACACCCATGTAGACAAAGATCATTTTGAAGAAAATCTGAAAATCTGTGCTCAGAGTAAAAGTGGCCATGACTCAGCACCGGTCCCTCTTTGTTCCCAGCAGGGCTGTAAGACGAGAGCTCAGTCAAAAGTAAACTTGATCACAAAGGGAAAGGCCTCAGTGAAGAGAAGGTTCCCTTCCTCCTGTTCCTGTAGAGGAAGGCCTGAGCTGCACGAGCCGCAGGGACCTTTCTCACAAGTACAGTGTTTCTCAGACTTAAGGGTTCTTGTAGGTTTGGGCCCTCTCCCCCCGCCCCTCTTAGAGAGAAGCCACCTTTCAGAGCCAATCTGCCTCCTGGCATCTTCAAGAGAATACACTCCTAATTGCCGTCTCAGCTGAATGAATATTCCTCCAGGTGTACAGGTGAAACCAAAAATACACGTCCTGGCCTGCTTTCCACTGGCGTGGGATGTTTGTATTTTTGGCCATGCTGGAAAACATGGTTCCATTTTAAAAGTATAAGAAAAAAATAAATGCATAAACTTGCTGCAGTTATGCTTCTCTCTCCTTGTGCCTGTAAGAAGGGGGGAAAAAAAATCACCCGCTTCTGCATCCCTTCCGGAGAACACAAATACTGCTAAAATCAAAACTGGCAATAATAATAGGGCAACTCATTTCCCTCCCCTTCTAGAGAGAGAGAGAGAGACCAAAGCTGTATCAGTCTATTGGCACTTACACTAACTCTGGGGTTGTGCTGCTTCTAATTACAATCTATTTTATGTAGTCTGGATTCATCCTTTTCTAATTTAGCTGACTTTCCTTTCTAGTTATTTGGACCCATATGGTAAACCATTCACAGCTGTGTTGTACACTCCACAGTGTATATTTAACCCAAGGCCAATCTAGACCAAGAGACTCCTACAGATTTAAGTCTCAGAAACCTCTTGTCAATTAAGCAATATTACTACTTTTGCATGGCTTTATTCAGTTTATACCTAGACATAAATTAAGGTAAGTAATTGTATGGTCCACCTCAAGCCAGAGTATACACAAAACCACCATGCGTTCGGTTTAGGCAACATACTCAAGAAATACTGAGATCCCTTCAAACTAAAAACAAAGCAGACTTCTGAGCTAAATTCATTTTGTGAAAACAGATCAAAGCTCACTAGGGAACTGTTATCCTTTCTGGCTACTGTCCAGATTCTGGAACTGTCTCTCTGCTGCCTCATCTCAGCAGCCATGTGTCCCCCTTCTCTGTCCTCACCTTGTGTGGTCTAGGATCTGTATGCAATTTGACTGCTATTTACATATAGGTTAAATATTTACTTTTTCACACAGTCTCAGGGGCTGCGTAAATAAGATTAAGTAAGTTTAATGAAATAAAATCCTTGCCCTCAAGGAACTCACATTCTGGTGGGAGAAACAAATCCATACATAAATAACTACAACACAATATGACAAGAGCTGTAAATTACTTACATGAAGCATCTGAGACAGGGACCAAGGAATAATTGATTCTGCCTCCTTCTCAGAGAAAGCGTGAAGAGGCTGTGTATGGGCTCACTCCGAGAGGTGAGTGGGAACCACGTGGGTGTTAGAAGTGGGCTAGCACTCCCACGAGATGGGGACTGCACACCCCTGTCAGAGTAAAAGCTCCAAATAGCCTGGAGATGAAGTTAGAGAGAGAATCTGCAATGGATGAAGCAAGGAGACCCATGAAGAGGACAGAAGCCATGACAGCCCAGGTGAGAGAGGATGTGGCCGAGGGGAAGGAGGAATAATAACTGTTTCCGGTCCTCATGACCAGTCCAGATCTCACGCAGTTCTGCTCCTCCTTCTAATCCCCCCCCGCCCCCCCCAGGCCTGCTCCAGTTTACCACCCTGTTTCAAAGGAACAGAAGGACCCTCCAGACTTGCTCCCGGCTGTCCTTCCTGAGAGCACTCAGACCAACAGGAAGTCCGTGGTCAGTCAGACTGAGCAGGTAACGCCCAGAGAGCTCTGTGCTTGGCACGCGTGGGCACGCTCCTGGGCTACCCTACCTGGGAGGGGGAGGCCCACATGGTCATCTTTTCATGGTCCTTTGGTCTTTGTTTATTATCAGCATTCAAGGTTTACCCTTTGTTTTCTTTGATGTCAAGGAAACAGCAATCACGGAGTATTGTGTTCTTCTATACAGGGCTTGAGACTGGAGTGGAGTGAAGGTGTGGCACAAGCTTCTTAATTACACAATAGAAGGGCTTTCAAACAGGAGGCTAAAATATTAATTAGCTCATTTTTAAAAGTGGTATGAGTTACCTACAAATATCAAGAGGAAGAGGAAAGGGACAAAGGGATGTTACTTTCCCAACTACTGATTTCATTTTTATTTGTAATTACATTTATTGCTTTCCATTTGTGAAGTTGATACATGTCATCACAGAAAATTTGGAAAACACAGAATACGCTGAAAGCACAAGAAAGGAAAAGAATCAGTTTCACAACTGACAACTTTTTAAGGTGAATGCATTGTTAAAATGAACATTCTAAAACTGCGATAGTTGCACAACTCGGTGAACACACTAAAATATTTAATTGCACATTTTATATAGGTAAATTGTACAAATGTGAACTATATCTCAATAAAAATTGTTCATAAATTTTATTTTTCACATTTCACATTCTACAGATACTCTATGTAACACAGAGGGAGTTACCATAACCTATTAAGTCATTCCCCAACTAGCTGGGTTTTTCACTACCATAACCAATTGCTGATATAAACATCTTTGGTACACTGAGCTCTATATGAGTATCATTTTCTTTCTCCTCAATAGTTTCCTAGAAGGATTTAAGGTTCCCAAACATACTAACAACCCAGAAATTATTTTATAAGACTAAGAGAATTAACTCCAGAAAACTCAGTTACTCTCTACAATTACTAGGCACCAAAAATAAGTAAGTGGTCCTAAGTGAAAGTCACTAGGCATTAAGTCTGAAGAGAAGATAGGGCACCTAAAGCTGGGCCACAAATATGACATGTATCTGATATCAACAGCATCACAACTGCAAAATGTTTTTCATGTCTGAAAATAACTTATGGCAACGGAAAGAAGTCCAATCCTCAACAGGTGGGTGGCACAACACCGGGGTGTTTAAGAACACAGGCCTGGGGTTGGACAAAGTTGTTCAAATCCCAATTTGAACCAAGGCCAAGAAACCTGGACCATGTTAATCCTAAACTGTGTCACCCACAAATTGGAGAGGATATAACACTACATCAGGATGAAGCTGAAATTCACCTAAGAAGAACATTCCTAAAGCGCTTGGTGCAATGCCTTCCCATAATGAGCACTCAATAAATAGTGGCAACCAGGATCATGGTGATGTCAGCTGCTTTTGACCAAACTGGAATGCGGGAATCCAAATCTAAGCCCTCCAGACGTCTCTGTTTAGAAACTACAGTATTTTCCGATTAACTCAGAAAGGGCCTGAAGGTATTTTTATTACCATGGGAGTTTCAGCTGTGACTAGAACTCATTTGCGCAATCTTTACATTCCAGGGCGCTTAAAAGCTTTCTCATGCAAGGATGAAAGCAGCCTTTGTCGAACTTGTGAAAGGCACCTTCTTCGTCAGATAACTGTGAGGTGAGTTAAGCGTGTTTCTGCAGTGGCGTGTTCGGAAACCCCAGGAATGTAGACACACCCAAATAGTGAGGTAGGGTGAGTTGTAGGAAAGTGGGTCGTGCGCATGTGTATGTGCACGCTCGTGAGTGTGTGTGTGTGTGTGTGTGTGTGTGTGTGTGTGTGCGCGCGCGCGCCTGCATCTGAGTGTGTGTTGAGATAACACATTTTGAGCACCGTCTACATGGCAGGCACCACTTCATACTTCCCAACTGTGTGAGGTGGAACTTTGATTAGCCCTACTTTGTACGTGGAAGCTGAAGCTTAAGGAAGTGAAGTGTTTTTCCGGAGTCGGCTAGCTGGGAAACGAGCGGCAGAGCCAAGACGCGAAGAGCCGTGATTGCGCAATCTCTCATCCACTACACCCCGGCTCCACCAAAGAGAACGGTCTGTGGTGAGATAAGCCTGCACGGTTTAGTCTCATTTTCTGATTAGTGACTTCCTGACTTCTCAGCCTGGCCTTTGACAAGTATAGTCATTTGAAAGCCTCAATAAAAGAAGACTTTTGAAAGGTCTGATTGGGATGCTTCCTTATTCTCCCTCCAGCTGTCCGGGCAGTCATTCTGGGAGGTACCCAGTGTCCCCGGGGAGCGTGAGGCTGCTTTAATTTGATGCAAATCTTTGTGTCCTGTCAGAGCCACAGGACGTAAAAGGTCTTTCTCCTTTCCGTCCTATCTCTGGAAACAAAGTCACCAGTTTCTCCAAGCGTTTTGGGAAAGATGGCGATGTAATTTATCCCGC
Source organism: Eumetopias jubatus (assembly GCF_037043125.1). Taxonomy (NCBI): domain Eukaryota; kingdom Metazoa; phylum Chordata; class Mammalia; order Carnivora; family Otariidae; genus Eumetopias; species Eumetopias jubatus. Next base: position 100,828,843 of record NW_028274813.1, read on the forward strand.
AAAACAAAACAATTCTGAGAGTGAAAAGGGGCACAATCAGTAAATAATGCAGACATAAATAAGCCAGGAATATGATCACCCCGGTTTTAGGTTCCTAGGGAATCCCGGTTCAGGTTCCCAGTCTGTCGGTGACCTGCATGTGAACTGTACAAGTGTGTTTGTCAGTAAGTTAAAACACTGTACTTCCAAGGGAAGACTGTCCGTGGCTCTTCAGCAGAGGTATGAACCAGCATCTGCTCTGGTTGCTGGGGCAGGTCTGCATCTCAATCTAGCCTCACGGTGAAAGAAGGGCTTTGTCCAAAAGGGGAAAAAGTACGGTGAATCACAAGCCTCACCACAATAATCACAATGTCCCAGGGACTCGGGGGATGGGGCAAGCCCAAAGACACACTCTTCATTAACATAAGCCAAAGAGTCTGAACATTAACTTTTACAGACACAGAAAACAGCACAACGATGGCCCGGACAAGTTCTTACTCACCCCCACCCAATTAAATGCTTTATCCGCTTTATTTCCAAGGGAAGTTCTTATGCCTTCCGGCCCTCTCTTACTCATCCTGGAACTCGAGGAAATACACTCATTCTGACACCTCTTCTAATTCAAGGTCCAGGTCTAAGGAGTGGTGTAACTAATAGGGTTAAAAAAAATAGTCTGAGTTTTTTGTTCATTAGATCTAAAAGCAAATTAGTACAATTTTTCCAACAAATGTGTTGAAATACAGGGGGATACAGGACCAAAAAAAGCCAGTTTGGGATCACCCTGACCAACCTCTTCCTTATAAAAAGAGGCACAGAGGCTTCCAAGTGAAGAGCAGAGCCCAAACACACATCCAGGGAATCAGGCCTCCTGCTCTCAGCTGAGGCCCGTTCCCCTGTTACTACGCTCCTTGGTTAAAATACTTTCTCATGTTTTAAGTCTTCCCTCCAAAGAGAGGAAGGAAGAGGAAGAGAGAAAGGAAAGGATGAAGGGAGGGAGGGAGGGTGGGGTGAGATGCGGAAGGTTTAGACCCACTCCATTAAAGCTCGAGCACAATTTCAAATGACTAGTAAATGGAGATTTGAGGGAGAATGAAGAGACAACTAAAAATGCCTCAGTCATTGTCAGCCTGACAAGAGGACAAATGTCACCTACCTTTGGTCTTGATGGCCGTTTCAATGTTCAGAGCATCACGCTCAGCATCAAAATTGGTGTATGCTTTGACCGACCCGTACGCACTTGGGGGTGTGGAGTGCTGAGGTTAAAACACAAACATACTCAAGTCATACACATTTAAAAGCCTCCTGCTGAAATATCCCCAAAATAGATTTTTTTCTATTGTTTCTTTACACAATTCAAATCATTCATAGACTAGGTAACTAGGTAAGTATTAATGTGCCATGACACAGAGAATAAGAAACTTCATTGTCTCTAATGAGAATTCATCTTCAAAAGCTCAGCTAGTTTAGAAAATGCTGTTTGTATTTTCACTTATCCTACCTCTAGTGCAAGCTCCAAAGCAGACAGCCCAAAGCTGGGCACTGGAAACCACCATTTATCCGGGAAGGCTTTGAAGAGCATTAAACTGGGCCGGCAACAATTTGAAACAAGCCGAAAACGTGGAAATGCCTGAATGCCAAGTGTGTTTAGCCAAGTTTTTGCTACAGGCATCTGAATTTCCACTGGGCCTGTATCACTGAGCGCACAATTCTTTAAAATGCAAATGTATAACTTGTTTGTCTGCTTGTTTCAGACTATCAGGTAAGTGAGGGAAGCCCGGGCACCAAGGCAGTCAGGCCTCCTGGCCCACATCCTCTTTGTGTTCGCTAAGTTCCTGCTTCCCGCTCTCTCCTCGGTCCTCTCCTCTGCTGTCTGTAACATTATGCTTTTAACCCTATGGCTACCACCCTTCCTATTTCTTTAAAAAAAAAAAAAACTTTTTTGTGGGGCACCTGGGTGGCTCAGTTGTTAAGCCTCTTACCTTTGGCTCAGGTCATGATGCCAGGGTCCTGGGATCGAGCCCCGCATCGGGCTCCCTGCTCCGCGGGAAGCCTGCTTCTCCCTCTCCCACTCCCCCCTGCATGTATTCCCTCTCTTGCTGTCTCTCTCTCTCTCTCAAATAAATAATCTTTAAAAAAAATTTTTTTTCCCTTATTGCCTTTTAAACCATACTCTCTTCCTTTTCCAATGCTTTTCAAAACCCATTACCTTGCCTGATCTGATGGACCCATTTCCATCCCACCCCACCACCCCAGATTGATGTAAGGACAGTAGTATGTGTCTACATCAGTTCTTCTATCCAAAGTGTTAATTAATTACTCTTCTTCCTTGAGAGCTCTTACAGCTTCCCTCCTCCCTGCTACCCGGTCCCAAAGCATAGGGCAGGCAAAAGAAGATGGACAATGTGGTTTAGGTTGTCAGTGGAACCATCCACCTCCAACACCAAGATTCGTCCATCCACGACCTCCCCCGAGTACATAATGCCCATCGTAATGTGATGATTTTTGCCTTAGCTCAGTTTCTGGGGAGAGTCAGAGTCTGAGGTGCCCTGACTTACCTCTCCACCCACAGGCAACACATTATGAGACATCCCAGCACCCATTTCATTTGGTTTTATTAGGAGTGCGATCATATGTAAGTAACTAAGATGACATCCTCTCAAATGTTTCCCAGGGCAAACCAGAAATCTAAGTTCAGGACTAGACAGAGTATTTCAAAATGCACTTGGGACCATCTTGGCCAAATAGTGAATCCAGTTAACATTTATAACTCTGAAGCACAGTGGATTACTAAAGTATTTTCCATCTAATTTTACTGAACTTTCCAGTAAGATTACACCAATGGAAATGGAACATACATTTAGGCAAAGGTAAGGACAAAGGGTTATTCTGAAATGCTGTATTTGTTATGGTGGCTACAAAATTGTGGATGGAAATCTAAGAAAAACATTTCCCTATTTATTAACAATGCCATCAATTATTTACAAAGGCAGGCAGTCTGGTCATTGAGCCATATCACATATACGGCTTCATTTCCTAGACGCTATGTCGTTTTATTCCAAAAACAACAGTGAGTAGGGAAAGTTTTGCATACCTTTTATAAAACTTCTAGAAACAAAACTGAATGGATAATTTAACCTATTATCTATAGAATCCACTTGTCTGAAAATCAAATTATTGTGGAAAAGTGTTTTTTTTCTTCCTCCAAAATATGGGGGAAAGTATGACATTTTCTATTGCAGTCCCATCTCTCCAAACAGAGAGATGCATTATACTAAAGTAACTTCAAAGGCTACACGAAAAGCCCTTTTCTGAAATCTGATACTAAAAACAATCTAATCATCAGATCCATTAAGAAAAAAAAATTATTGGGGCGCCTGGGTGGCTCAGTCGTTAAGCGTCTGCCTTCACCTCAGGTCATGATCCCAGGGTCCTGGGATCGAGCCCTGCACCAGGCTCCCTGCTCGGCGGGAAGCCTGCTTCTCCCTCTCCCACTCCCCCTGCTTGTGTTCCCTCTCTCGCTGTCTGTCAAATGAATGGATAAAAATCTTAAAAAAAAAAAAAAAAAAAGAATTATTTAGCTCTTGGACTTGTCTGGACCTCAACATGCAGCTCCTAAGTGTTGCCAACAACAGTGTGCACAAGTTCCATGAGGAAAGATTAAAAATATACAGTCTCTATAGTCCATACAACCTGTGTTCGCATATACGCAATCTACCTGAACATTTGATGGCAAGCACCAGAGATAACAGAGGGTTCTGTACCACCTAATCCAAACTGCTGTCAAGTGACTTTTGAGTGCTTCTGTGTATTTCAGTTTCCCCCGTAAGAGCATATTTTGCAGTATCTGCAAGATATGCCTATCACAAACCAGTGCTACTGCTGAGTTTTTGTAAAAGCCATTTTTGCCAAGATGACCGGAAAGATGTATGGTACTATTAGATATTTTTACATATTCATAATTTATATTCTACTTGATTTTAGAAGTATTTGCAACTTATAATTTCATACAGTTTAAAAAATTTTTAACTGTAAAACAAAGCAGATGCATCAGAATTTCCAGGTTCACTTATTTCCTGTGAAAGACAATTAGATACAATTCTGAGCTCCCTGATAGCCAAAGCAAAAAAAGGAAACATGATGAATTAGAATATTTTCTTATTTAGCTAAAAACAAAACAAAACAAAAACACACAACACACACACACACACATATTCTAGTTCTTCTGGAGAAAAGAAATTAAAACAACAACAACAACAAACATGTAAGTCCTTGTCTAGGACACTGTAAGAAGTCCAAAATGCAAGGATCATTTTTGATAGGGCTGTAGCTTATGCCAATCATTAATAAAATGCCAGGGTATGACATTAAAACTCAAGTATCATCATGACAATTACTACCACTGACACACTAAGTATATAACAGAATAAAGCTCCAGCCACCCCAGTGTCACTAATGCCTGTCCAATTTTAATGTGATGCTAAAGAAGTTTCTAGTGCCATAACATTTCTGTCAAATTGAACTACTACTGGGAACAGTACAAGTAATGGGGAAGAAAAGTGGAACAAAGAGTGGGGAATGATCGTCCAAATTTGTCCGTGTTGTCCTTAGACGTACAAGGAAAGAGAGTAGCACAGTTATCCAAAGATGTCTAATTTGCAAAAATTACACAAAGTGAAAATGATATACTCACATCACCCTCCAAGCTGAGCTTGCAGAGAATTTCGTGAACAGTAGACATTTTGAAGGAAGCTGGGGGGAAAAAGTACAACAAAAAGTATTTATGAAGAGGCTTTCCTTTCCCCTGAAGCGCAGTGATCCATTATACTAATCTCTATTTCTTGGACCATTTCATCTAAGGATAGTAGAGTAATTTTTGCAAATAGATGCAATTCCTATCTTATGATTGGGCAAATTAAAGCTGGGAGATGGTTTTTAGGTTTCGGATGGACTACAGAAGGAGCCAGTCGGGGCGCGCCTGGGTGACTCAGTTGGTTAAGCATCTGGCCTTCGGCTCAGGTCATGATCCTGGGGGTCCTGGGATCAAGTCCTGCACTGAGCTCCCTGCTCAGCAGGGAGTCTGCTCCTGCCTCTCCCTCTGCCTGCCCCCTCATGCTCTCGCTCTCTCTCAAATAAATAAATAAAATCTTAAAAAAAAAAAAAAAAGACGAAGAAGTAGCTAGTCTTTTCATGCTCTGTGTAAAGAGAATGCTGGGAGACTGATTTGTGAATACAAAAACAAAATGCTCCCCAAGGCTCATGCAACTTGTTCGAACAGGATAAGACTGAATCTTCCATTTCTCATGAAAAGTGATAAGCTTGTCCAACAGAAGCCACTGCTTCTGTGTTTCTCACCAGTAATTTACCCCATTGAAAAGGACCTGAAATCAATAGCATTTGCACACTGGCCCATTCCTAAACAGAACCTTTATTACTATCCATGATTTTCTTAGCTCACCAATGCTTACAAGATATGCAACTGTTTATGAAAAAGACCATGAACAGATTTTCTGACATTAACTCATTCCAGAAAAGACTGATCCCTTGTATTTAAGATTCAAAAGGGATGAGATGAAGTCGTCTTCCAGTTAATACACTTAATCGGGCAGTGACACTAGGCTGATGAATTGGCTTTCCAGCTTTGCAATCACAAGTTCTTGGAATTGATATACCAATCTCGGCCAATGAAGAGTGCCCAAGTAGCAGGAAATTCATTTCAACTGAGACAAGATGGGTCATTCAGCAGCATCATCCCCAAAAGAAGGAAAATAGAGCAGAGCTGTAATCTGAAACAGCAGGATCGACATCTGATTTGAAGTAACTCCTGCTTTGGTCTCTTTGCTTAATATTCTTTGATCAAAGAAATTATGCCCATGCAAATCCAGCTTTCCATTTTCCCAACAGTTTGCATGGTCTAAATATTTTCATAAAACTGGCTTGGAGGAAGTATTTAACACAGACATTTGCTAACTTATCAGAACACTGTGGACTAAGCAGATTCTAGGCTCTGTGTCGGGTGGAGGTGGGGGAATGTAAGAAGATTTGCCTTTATTTGTGTTTATGGAGATCCTTCTGCAAGATTTTCATCCTGAGCTCTCTCCTAGACCACCCCTCGCTCTTCGTGATTACAGTATAGTTTTAAGCATGGCAAAAAGAAAATCAAAGCTATTCCAATTACCCCACACTCCCACAGCTCTCAGACACCCCCACCCCCGAATATGTCCCGTGGCTGGGATGTAATCCTGACTGTAAAAGGTCTTGCTCTATAAATACAACTGTGCTACATCCAGACAATGGAATATCATTCAGAACTGAAAAGAAATGAGCTATCAAGCCATGAACGGACATGGAGGAATCTTACAGGCATATTACTAAGTGAAAGAAGCCAGTCTGAAGGGTTACATACCACATACATAGTATGATTCCAACTATATGACATTCTGGGTAAGGCTAGACCATGGAGACAGTAGAAGGATCAGTGGTTGCCAGGAATTAGAGGGAAAGGAGGAAGGGATGAAGAGGTGGAGCACAGAGGAGTTTTAGGGCTGTGAAACTACTCTGCATGATACTATAACGGTGGATACATGCCATTATACATTGGCCAAAACCCATAGAATGTACCGCACTAAGAGTGAACCCTAATGTGAGCTATGGGCTCTGAATGACAGCAATCTATCAATACAGGTTCCTCGGTTGTAGCCAATATACCACTCTGGTGTGGGAGGCCATGCATCTCTGTAACTGGGCTGTCCAATACAGCAGCTACCAGCCACACGTGGCTATCAAGCATTTGGAAAGTGTCTTGTCCAAACCGAGATGTGCTGTACGTGGAAACTACACACTGGATTCTGAAGATTTAGCATGAGCAAAAGACTATAGAATTTCTCCGTTTTTTATATTGATTATCTATTGTATTTATGACATGTTGGGTTAAACAAAATAAATTATTTAAATTTAATTTCACCTGTTTCTTTTCCCTTTTTTAATGTGGCTGCTAGAAAATTTACAATTGCATATGCAGTTCACATTCTATTTCTGTTGGGCAGTGCTGGTCGAGAGGCTCCCAGGGTGCCACGATCCAATCCTAGACCAAAAACATCTGCAGTAGCCGGGTCATGTATTTCTCGTCAGGACAGACAAGTTTGAGTCTGTCTTGATCGAGCAAGAAATATCCTACTTCTGGGGCGCCTGGGTGGCTCAGATGGTCGGGCGTCTGCCTTCGGCTCAGGTCGTGATCCCAGGGTCCTGGGATCGAGCCCCACGTCGGGCTCCTGGCTCGGCGGGGAGCCTGCTTCGCCCTCTCCCTCTTTCTCTCCCTGCTCGTGCTCTCTCTCTCTCTCTCTCTCTCTGTGTCTCAAATGAATAAATAAAATCTTTAAAATATATATATATATATATATATATATATATATATATATATATATATACACACATCTCCTACTTGGGCCAAGAAATATTCCAGAGGGTCTCATCAGTATCCATCAGCCTGAGAATCACCAAAGCGGAGATGAATTCCATAGCACACCACCCACCCAATCCTGACCTTGACCATCACCCCTGAGCCTCGTCAGAACTGCAGCAGGTCTGCAGTGAGGGGTAAACTGTTGTCATCTGCCTTACAGAATTCTAGTCCCCACTGTAAATGGCTAAGAAATAAAAATGCCACAAAAAAGCAAAACCCCAAAGAGAGGATCGGTAAGTCAGACTTGCAAACAGAATTGTTTCTGCTCACAAAGAAATGTGGATTAAAAGTCCACTTCATTCTTCAATCAGGTGCCTCAACACGGGTTCTGCTGTTTAGGGAATCTCGACCACAGAGGCACAGTAAGTTTTTGTTGTACAGTTCTTCCAAGCTGCCTTTCCAGCCCTGAGCACTGGTTTTGCAGACAGCTGCCGAAGCTTGTCTCACATGGGACCCTCGTCACTGTACAAGCAAAGACAATCTGATATACACTCTCCATTCCTGTTAATTCTTCTCCCACAGCTGCAACACACTGAGGAGAGACAGAAAATCGGGGTTTTTAAAGGCCCCACAAATCTTTCTTTCCGTCTTATTGTCCACAGTTGTCCTGTTCTTTCATCACTCAACCCCACATGCTACTATCAATTAAATTCCTACACATCATCTCGTCGAAATAGTTCAAAACCCATCCTTCAGTAGCCTTCTTTTATTCCAGCTAAGGCCAGCCCTCAAAGATTGGCACAGAAACCCAGCCTCAGCGCCTTCTATCTACTCCCCCAGCAAAAGTGGACTTGAGCCTAACAGTTACTTGCTTCTCCCCAAACGCTGTACTCCTTTCATCCACAGCGCCCTGACCCCTGCCTCCCCCCATCGCCTTACCTTCACCTCTCCTTTTCCTTATGGAGGCCGTGCCCATTCCTGAAATCACCACTGCTCTGGCCTCTGCTCATGGGCTGGCTGTAGCTGCCATCCCATAGGCTCTCTCCCACCTTCCAATGCCAAAAGCACTTTCTGGCGGCAGCAGACTTCTTTGCTGAGCACACCGTACTGAGTTCCCCCATGTACCCAGTATCCAAATGGCAAGTGCCTAAGTACAATTCAAAGCAGCAGGGGATATCTTTTACCTCATCTCCCTCACAGCGTCCTGGTCCCCCACAAATTTAAGAGGGCCTCTGCACACTCCAGGGGCTAAGTAAACTTTCAGAATCAAGTTGGTATTTGGCATAATTAACATTTACACTTGTATTATTTATAACCATTCTGCAGAAAAAGCAAAAATGTCACAATAACCACAAAAGAATCTCCATGAAGCTTACTATAACTCTGTGCAAGCTGTTTTGTATCCAATAAATATTTCCTATTTTATGCAAGCTTAATGGCAAACAACTTTCACCTTCCAAATAAAATACGGCCCTCGTGTCTTCACTACATCTGATCCCCAAACAACTTTCACCTTCCAAATAAAACATGGCCCTCGTGTCTTCCCTACATCTGATCCCCTGGCAATGCAGTCATTTTGTGGAGGACTGGTTAGCCTCTAGAAGAAACAGTCGGCTTTGCCACTCATAACATTTGTTAAAACATCAGCTTAACATAGTACGTTTGACTAATGAGAACACGTCAGTGCAGTGCTACCCTTGAAGGCAGGAAAAGAAAGTCTTGGTAGGGCTACTGCTGGTTATAAACACTGGTAACCTTCGAATAATCAATCAACAAACCCCTGACAAGCACACACTCTTGGCTTGCAGGCACACCCTCCCACAGGGCTCTCCAGCTCTCTTCTCGTCTTGCCCCAGTGAGACACTTGAGGCGATAGCCCAGATTACTCAGCTAATGAGAATCCAGGCAGGGCCAGAATCTGGGTCATCTTGACTCTTTGGTCTTCACCCTGGTGGCTTTCACAATGGTTCTCCATTCCAAAAGATGAAGACTCAGAGAGAAAGATAAAAGTAATAGGAGTGAGATCAGCTAAGAGATTAACGGTGAGGCACTGACAGGTTTGAGAAGGGCCATTACCCTGGAAGCTTCCAGCCAGACAAACACGGGGGAAAGGCTGGGGAGAAAGAATGGAGGAGAATGTCCGTCCCTGGGTGTTGGGAGAACCAAGAGGACAAGTTTAAAACAAGCCATGTCTACTATAGTGCCCTGTGGGGGGCCTAAAATACTGGTTTCTGAGTGGTGCAAATTTAAGCGTGGCTGTGGAAATAGAAGCGAGCCTGAAAGTCAAAGTGATTTGTTCCCCGATACTCATCTCATCTGTTCACCACATTTGCTCTGGAGGCTGAATTTTCTTACTGAAAGCAGGAGCTCTGCCTTAATTTACCCAGTGCTTTGAGAATAAAATGAGGTCTATGAGCCATGTGACAATTCCACCCCCACTGATTCCTCATCACAGTGTAAAATTCTTAAGTGTGTTAAGAACAGAACAACCACTCCTTTCCTGGCAGACTTCTTACAGAACATGAAAATGGCAGTCTGCATCACTCTTTCCAGCACTTCGACCTCACCCAGATCTCCAACTGGTTTCAACTTGTAAAAAAAAAAAGAAGGGGAAAAAGTCAGCAAATTCAATCTGTTGATGAGTAGTATCTGCACACACCAGTACCTTCCATTCCCAGGGAAGGGCTGGCTGACTAGACAAGATCATTAAAACGGCCCTTTATTGGGCATTTTTTTTTCCTTTATGAAAATAACTAGCGGGGCACCTGGGTGGCTCAGTCAGTTAAGCATCTGCCTTCCACTTAAGTCATGATCTCGGGGTCTTGGGATCAAGCCCCACATCTGGCTCCCAGCTCAGTGGGGAGATTCCTTCCCCTCTCTCTCTCTCTCAAAAAATACATAAACCTAAAAAAAAAAAAAAAAAAAAACAACTAGAGAGGTACAGAGACACTTAGTAAAAGAATCATACCCACTTCAAACTGGTTTGAAATAATTCACCACTGGGGTGAGAATGGACTCACTCGTTCCTCGAAGCCACCCACCCCCCCGCCCCGCTGCCACCGCCATGAAGGCAACAGTTTTCTCCTCTGGCCTTGAAAATATTAATGAATGAAGACTGTTAGCCACCTGACTGGAAAAGCCCTTGGAGTACAAAGCTAGACATTAATGAAATCTGTGCAGCCGTTGAAAAACATTTACATTTAACGTAGGACTGTCTTTAAAAGATACTTAAAAGTTTGTCCTTTTTTTAAACTCTACCTATTTTTTTTTGTCTTTTATTGTTTCACTTCAAACACACGGTAATAAAAACAGTACAAGTGAAACAGATTTAACTTCTTCCCGAAAAAGGAAAGTAAAACAAAATTTGCTAAAGAGTTGAGACAAAGCAAACCCACAAGTCAACACTTTGCAAACAGCAAAAACAAGCTTCTACTGAAATGAATTAAGAACCAGCTCCAGAGAACCCAAATACTAATTCGCACAAACAAACAAACAAAAACATGTTGAGACAGGGCTGGTCTGCACAGCCCAATCTGAAATCTGGGCACAATCCAGCAGTTTCGTGGACACACCCACTTTACAGTTTAAACGCGGTGTTGGTATGTTACCACAAAACACAGCCCTAGCAACCATGCTGAATCAATCAGGAACCGGATGATACAAACAAGGATTTTTAAAGTGAAAATGTGTGGGGGTGGCAGTGCAGAGGGTTGGGTTTCCCCACCAAAACCTTCCCTGTGCAGAGTTCCTGGTCTAAAGGACCAGTCTGGAATTTTAAACCAAAAGGGGGCGGGGGGGAGGTTGCAGGAGTGGGATTGGTAGTTGAATCCATATTGTGCTCCGTCTACTCCTCACCCCCCAAAGCATTTTTTATTCAACAGAACTTTCCTGAAAACACATCCTTTTCTCCTTGACTTTATGGTCTTGATCAATGCCTGAGTCACAAGGCCAAGTCATCCTGCAGAAAGCCTGGAATTGTGCCCAGTGGCCTCGATCGAACTGAACAGGACTGACAAAATAGCACTTGCCCTGGCTTATACCTTTTGCTACCTGATCTGAATCAATGTGTATTTGTTTGCTGCCTATAGACTTACATGGCAGCCTCTTGTTCTCAGAGTTTCTCTTGTCAGTTCCTGGTCATGGGTTTGGAGTGGGTGGAGAGACTGGCAGGAAGAATGAAGTCAGCTGGCATGGGACACTTTTAGGGTTGGGAAATCAAGGTCTTTTACAGCTACAGCGCAATGTCAACGTTTTATGGCCCACTTACTGTGTTTCTAATGGAGACCTGGTGCCTACAGAAAAAGCCTGAACGGGGAGCCTGGGTGGCTCAGTCAGTTAAGCCTCTGCCTTCGGCTCAGGTCATGATCTTGGGGTCCTGGGATCGAGCCCCATGTCAAGGCTCCCTGCTTGGCTGGGAGCCTGCTTCTCCCTCTCTCTCTGCCTGCCACTCCCCATGCTTATGCTCTCTCCATCAAATAAATAAAATCTTTAAAAAAATAAAATTTAAAAAAAAAGAAGAAAAGAAAAAGCCTAAACTTAGCCTTCAAGATCTCCCACACTTTGGACTTTACCTCCCTTTCCATAAATATCTCCTACACAGCCGCGCGTGTGCGTGTACACACACACACACACACACACACACACACACTGCAGTGACACTGGGCAGTCATTCCTCTCTAAATACACTCAGCACAGTTCTACCGCCTCTAGGCCCAGGTTCCCTGGAAACACGCAATCTTGATCAGCTGACGTCCCTCATGAGACTTCAGGATACAAAAAATACTGTACTTTTTCTCCTGCACCTCTCCCTGCTCTGTGCTCCTGTCTCGGTGTGTCTGTGAAATAGCAAAAATGAGTATATAGAGGTGGTCTTCCATTTTATCTGCCCATAGGGTTTCTGTCACATTCACTTCTGTTTCCTTATAGGTCTGAGCGCGGTGCCTACCAAACAGTAGGCGCTCAATCGCATATATGGACGGTTTACACACACGTGGTCTTTCCATATCATTATGGCTTCTTTTTCAATGCACTCTTGCTCCATTTTCTTTCTCTCCCTCAGACTGAACATCCTAAATGCAGTTCCAGTTCCATACAATCTGGGCTGGATGCTTAAGCTGCCAGCTTCCTTGCACATCTTCACAAAGCCTGGCAGGTCACTTCACGGGCAGCCTCTTCCTCATCGTGATAGACAGCCCACTCCTACCCCAGCACCCCACCTCTGTACTGCCAGGGCTGCCTGGGTCCTAGCTCTGTGCCCTGGATAACATGCAAATGTAACCTACATCTTCTAGGGCACTTGGAATGCAAGGAAGGAGCAGAAAGGAGGAAGAACTTGCAAGTGACCTTGGGACTCTGATTTCCTCTGAGCTATGAGTGTGTACACTGGGTGTGGCAGGGAGACAAAGAGCAAGGACCCCAGGTCACAGCCACTCCCCTGATTCAGAACTTTACACACCGAACCTGGGATTAGAACTCAGACTACTTGGATGTACTGACTTCTCTCTGACAAGACTGAGCGCAGACGTCTTCAAGCTTCAGGGTGTACCCTAGAAGGGAGACTCAGAGGTACTCTCGGTTTGGATCCACCCAAAACAAGCCTGGGCATCTCCTGACCCCTACTGCTGACCTGCTTCCCAACAAAGTAGACAGAGCCTGCCTCTGGCAACAGAAAGAAAAGGGGAGGAAAGAATTTTTTTTAAAAGAACTGGAATTTCCTGATGTAGCCTCTGACTAAAATAGGGTGTGGCACCAGGGAAAATGAGGGAGGTAGATTCCCCTGTGCAAAAAAAAAAAAAAAAAAAAAGGAGCATTCCATTTCTATTTAATTCTCACAATAAAATCCGGAAGGCAGGTTAAGTCACAGTAACTTTAAAAAACCCTACCACAAGGCAGGCTAAATACGACATTCAGATTTGTGGAACAGCTAGGTTAAAGGGGAAATGAGCCCCTGCCAAGTTTGGAAACTAAAATATTAATTTGGGAAAATGTAAGGTTCAGAATCCAATTACTGTCTATACGATTCACTTATTTGCTCTATTTTTTTCTCTCCTCACCAGACTTCAAGTCTAAAGAGCAGGTTTTTGGTTTTGTTTTGTTTTGTTTTGTTTTTCAGTCTGTTTTGTTCACTTTTGCATACCCAGTACCTCTATCTGCGAGTAGAACAGGATAGATGCTTAATAAATATTGTGGAATGAATAGATGTTCAAAGCAGCCCAGTAGAGACGGACTCCTTGAGACAGGGCCACTCTCCATTAACAAAAAAATGCCTCAGCAGGCCACACAGCCCTGCACGAGGCTCATGAGTGTGTCAGTGCAAGATCCCAGGCCCAACGGTGCAGGATGAGCCTAGAGCCCCTAAAATCAATAGCAATTATAGAAGGATACCTACCTGGCCAGGAAAACTACTTAAGTCAGACATTAGTCAGGACACTAATGGCCGTGACATCCAGCCTAATGTCAATCAATACAGTACTTTAATAGCTCAGAGACACAAGATGTTAAAATACTGAGACACAATCCAAGAACAAGCACCTAATCAAAGCCAGTGAGTAAGCAGGATTTCCTGGGCATTTGCCATAGGCAGTCCACTTGGCACTGCAGGAAATTACAAAATCCAGGTCTCCAAATCGGGAACTCTTAACTAAAGAAATGCACATCGATGGTCACACCCTCGCACTACAGATGTGACAATACACTTTCGGAGAAACCCTTGAAGTTTTTAGATAATCGACAGACTTGGAAGAAGGGAGGGAAGTGCTAAGCAGGAATGTCTTAACAACACTGGCCAGCGGACTCCTCCCCGGAGTTTGCCTCTGAAGCTGGCCTCATCGGAGATCCTTCACAATGCCTGAATGTTATAATTATGTGGCTCCTTAATTCCATGGCCTCTAATTTCATAAAGCACAGATCTGTTTAGGTTAACAAGGTTTTCTTGGTTTTTAAATAATACAACTCTTCTGTGCTGCTGAGGATTTCAGGACCACCAACCGTACCTAACTTAATGGATATTGATTTGATTTCCTAGTCTCCAGCTGGGAGTAAGTACACTGAAATAGGAAGGAGGGACAGCAGCAGAAATGGATAAGCCTAATGGCTTTTATAATATGTCAGAGAAGAGCGATGCTTAGGACACAGGAGGAAGGTGGAAAAAACAAAGTGGGGGGAGGAACAAAGATACAATTTTCCAATTAAAATAATCAGGGTCATTCTTAAAACCAAGGAAAGTTCCAGAATAATATTTCAATGATTTATTCTTCCTACCCACATACCCTCATCCTTTATCCTCCCACCTTTCCTCCTCACTTTTACCCACCCCCCACCACCAAATTAAGCACGTACTATCAATACAGTACTTAGATACAGTGCACGTTAAGTAGGGGGCACGTTAAGCAGGGGTTTCTGGGCTAACCTGGGAACCTAAACAGCTTTATAACATTGTTTCAGTGAGAAAGTACGTTCTGCATTCCAAACCACCAAGCTCCAGACCAGCACAGTAGCACATATTTCTGGACAGAATCCATCAGTAGAGTTAGTCTGAGCTCAGGGAACAGGCTCCTGGACTCTAGGATCTTAAGGCTCTAGGTAAAGACCCAGTGTGCACCCATGAGGCCCCCGCTCTTTTACAGATTCAGAACACCCACAGCTTAAAAAGGGCAAATCTTAACATAAAAGTGACCATCTGCATTGGTACGGCACCTAGTGTTTTCAGTGTGCTTTACATACTCATTTTTGAATGAACATGTTTTTTGAAGTCTTCCATAATAACTGTGTAGGTGGAGGTAAGAATTGGCATTCTTAAGCCACTTTCGCAGATAAGGAAATTGATTTTCTCCTCCCACCTTCTCAACAGCCAGTTGACGGAATCCAGCCCTCCACACCAGAGGGTGAGACCGCCACAGAGCTCTAGGAGCAACGGGGGGGGGGGGGGGGGGGGCACGCCCTTTTCTGTACCCTCGTCCCTGACTCACTGCTGCATCACCACCGGGAGTAAAGTCAATGACAATTCTCTTCCTCCCCTTCCCCCCAAACTTGGGGGACACTTCCTTCCTGACGCAAAAATGGTCAACCAAGTGGCAAACTCCCCAGATAACCCTGAAATCAGAGGTTGTTCTCCTAGAAGATAATCTAGACAAAGGAGAATGAGCTGAGGGTTTTTTTCCCCTTTTTTGTTTTGTTTTATTGGGGAGAGAGGTTGCTACTACAAACTCCCACCTCTCATCCCTCCCCCCCCACCGCTTCCTTCCAGATGGTCGGTACAAGTTCCACAAATGCGCGGTTCCCCCCCCCCAAATAATTTAAAACTGAGGGAGATTACTTTCTAGATGGCCGTTAAGCTTTTGTTAAACGTGGAGGGAAATGCCCCCAAGACTGCTCCGCCCGGGACCCAAGGCTACCCGAGCAGCCACACCCTGTCCACCGCGGCAGCCGACACGTCTGGAATGTGGGGCCTCCCTCCGTCCCCCCCGCCCCCGCCCCCGTCTCGGAGCTTCCTGGAAGCACTTCGGGGGGGATGCCCGACCCCCTTCCTCTGCCTTGCAACCCCAACGCCGGGATACAACCAGTCCCCCTCACTCCTACCCAGACCACCCTACTACTACGCTGCTCTCCGCAGAACCCCTTGGGTGGACCGCCCTTCCAGCCCCCTTCCCTGGACGGCCTCCCGGGTTCCTGTGGCCCAAGGCTCTTTGCAAGGCCGTCTTCCTCTTTTCCCGCTGCTCCCCGCCCCGCTAGCGCGGCGGCCCCGGGGCCATAGCGGGAGGGCGGGGCGCACCCCCGCTTACCTGGGCCCGGCGCAGAGAGCTGCGAGCGTCCCCAGTTGTAGAGCAGAGCTGGCTGCCCTGGGTGGGGCTTTTATAGCCGCCACATCCTCACTGTGCAAGGGAGGCCCGCCCCGCCCCGCCTCCCCCTGCCCGCTCCCACCCCGAGTCAGGGTGACTCACCCCGGCCGCCCGCCTACTGGGGGCGGCCTCGCCCTGGAACGTTCCCGAGCCGCGCCATGAGGGAGCGGCCCCCGCGCCCACTGCCCTGCCTTCCATTAAAGCACTGCCAAGGTTCCTTGAGGCCCATCGGCGGCCTCGTTTCTTCCACCCTTGCTCCTTTTACTTTTTTAGCGCCATGTCAAGTTCTCAGCCCTGACTTAGGTTGATAAATTAGCAACACTTTAATAGACGCAGAGCTTGGTTAAGTTACTTTTTTTTTTTTTTTTTAGGGGTCAATGAAATGGAAGAACTAATTGTTCCAAGAAACATAAATCGAGATTCCCCTGAGCGGGGGCCGTTGGCATCCAGCTCCAGCTGCCAGTTACCGTCTGCAAACATATTAGCTTAACCTCTAACCAACAGTTCCTGCGAGGAGAGTGGGGCGGGCGATCCGCCGGGTCCTGCCCTTCAAAGAGTGGCTCACGTGGGCCTCGCAGCGCGCAGCCAGGCCCGGAGCCAGGGTTGGGATGAGGAACAGGTGGGGAGGCCAAAGCCAGGCTCCAAGATCCCACCCCCCCTCCCGCCCCGGGAGGAGCCCATTCTTCCGGAGCGCGGTCCTCTCAGCTTCTCTCCACACCTCCCACAACCGGGCTCAGCACCCTGTGCGCCTGGCAGCGCTGCGCGTCCTCGTGGCAGGCCATCCGGGCTGGGTGGGGCCGGTGGCTTCGAGCCTCGAGTTCCAACAGCGAAGTTAACCTCCCTTCCTTCTTTCATAACTCCCGATCTTTTGCTGCCTCTTTGCTGGCTCCCTCTGCTCGGTTTTGCTCAGTTTCTCGCTTTTCTCCCCTTCTCTATTTCTACGAACCACAGTGGCAACATGTAAGCAAACATGTTTTTGTGTATGGCTGCTCAAATACTGTACTCACACTTCAAACTAGCAAGAATGTTTGACTAAGAATCCTGAAGACCTCTCCCTGCACCTTTGAATTCTTTCACACATTTCACGGAGCTCTTCTCCTACTCCTGTTGCTTGTGTGTTTTATTCTTCCACCTATCTGGAGGTCTATTTTTACTTTCTAGTTGATCATCATTTCACTTCAGGGAACCATAAAATTAAAGGAAAGCCAAAAGACGTTGGTAGCCATGCTCATGGTCACCTAGCCAGCTAGCCACAAAGGCGGCGGGGTGGGGGGGGGGGGCGCGGGGGGCCTCTGGACACTCAGCCCTGAGCTCATGGTTACCCAGTTCATTCACTTGTAATGATACTTAATAGGCCCTATCAGAAGTACACATAGAAAATAAACCAACAGTTTCTGATTTACATTTTTAAAAAAGATTTTATTTTTAAGTAATATCTACACCCAACATGGGTTCAAAGTCACAACCCTGAGATCAAGGGTTGCTGGTTCCACTGACTGAGCCAGCCAGGAGCCCCCTCGTTTACATTTATAGCTCAATTTAGGCTGAAAGACTTACAGGCAGAAATCGTGTTTATCTGCCTGCTCCTCTGAACATTTTGGAACAGAAGGGAACACAGGCTGACTATTAATGGTGGACAGGCTTCTGCCTCCCTTCTATTCCTTTCAGGACAGGGTGCACAGCCCCTTACTCCTACTTGTGTGTGGTGGGCCCTCTACAGAAGATAAGATTTAATTCAAATCCTATGGAATGCATAAAAGCCACCAAGTCTCCAAAAGAATGTTTTTTTGTTTATCTTGGGACTCTAGCAAATTCAGACATACAGATCTGTGCAACAGCCTGTTTTGCTTCAAGCTCCAGAACTTTACACTGATGTTATAAAAATGAAGCTATTAGAAGTCATGGTTTGCTATCCGAGGAATGTGGGGCCAATTCTGCCAGTATAAAAGAACTTTTTTATCTCTTTGTGCAAAGATTCTCTTTTTCCCTTCTTTTTCCCCCATAGCTGGGGAGAATGTTTACTACAATGGATCTCAGATTATGTCTACTATTGTGCATACTGTCCTCTAAAGCCTCTATTTTATTCACACTTTGTCTGCCATATCTGAACACTGCTAATAGCTAGCAATGATAGGCACTCACAAAAATTAAATAATAGAATCATTCGCAGAGTAATAGAATGCTAGAGCACACTGAGGTTTTCAGACTAACTTGTCTGATCCTTAATTTTTATAGATGAAGCTGGAACCCAAATAAATTCTTCTGCCCAGTCCAGAGATTAAATAATGCACTCAAGTTACTTGTTGCAGTGTAACAAGTTACTACCAGTACTTAGTGGTTAAAATATACATAACCGTTTATTTGCTTGTGGTTTTGCAATCTGGACAGAATTCAGTGGGGACAGCCTGACAGTTCCACATGATGTTGGGTGGGGCAGCTCAGATGGGGTTGGAGGATCAAAAGTGGTTTAACCCATTTGTGTAGTGCCTCAGCTGGGCTGCTAGAATGTCTGAGAGCAGGCTAGGTCTCTCCGTCCCTTGGTCTCTCATCCTCAAGTTCTTCATCTCTATACCAGGGTAGTAATGGTGTGGCTTTTCAAGAAGAAAAGCTGAACCTACCAAGACTCTTAGCTTGTAGATTATACAAAAACAGCAACAGGCTGGATTGGCATTATGGGTCATGGTTTGCTGATCCTTGCTTCCGGTCTGATCAGTTTTGGGCTTTACACACTGACCTCTTCACTACACTGTCCGAAATATCTCCTTTTCCTTAAGAATAGCCCACATTTGTAGCCGATTAGCTCTCTCAGTCTGCTTCATACCAATAGAAACCCAAAGGTCCAGAAACTTCTCATTTTGTCCTGTTTTTGTGTCCAAAAAAGCTGGCAATTCTTTCATTAACACAATTATTTAAAAAAAAAATACAATTATCTTTAAAACTAAGTGGATTTTCTATAAATCTTACTGAAGTTCATTCTATGCTCCAAAAATTTATAACCAATACCATTTTCTCAAAAACATTACGGGTTTTCTGTAAATCTTAATGAGGTTTAACTGCATGCTCCAAAATTCACATGTATTATTCTTCCTAAAAACAGACCTCTCTACTTTGTGCTTGTCAGATTAGAGCAATGCACTTAAGATTCCCAGAAGACCTGAGATGGTCTTCAACATACCATATTAAATCTCCCTAGAATCTATTTTTTTTTTAAGATTTATTTATTGATTTTATGGAGAGAGAGAGAGAGCTCACAAGTGGGGGGGAGGGGCAGAGGGAAAGGGAAAGAGAGAATCTCTAGCAGACTCCCCACTGAGTGTGGAGACCAACAACGCTGGGCTGGACCTCAGGACCCCATAAGATCACTACCCAAACAGAAATCAAGAGTCTGACTCTTATCTGACTGAGCCACCCTGGCGCCCCTCTGTGGAATCTTAAAAATAAAAAAAGGTTTTGTAGCCCCACATGATTTGATCTTTATCCTGAGGCCATTTCTCACATCTTTTACTGGCTAGCAATTCTGCTTGAAAACCAAACATCTTTCTTTAGTGCATTTTTCTATTATACTTTATCATAAGCAGCTAAAAGAAGACCATTGGCATTTTCAGGATTCTGCCTAGCAATCTCCTTGGCTAGATTCAGAGTTCACTGGGCATATTTTCTATCATCTATCATTCATGTGACCACAGGCAATGGTAATGTTAAACATTCTCCCAATTCATAACCTAGGCTGCCACTTCAACCTCCTACTGCGATTTCCTCACCACCCTTTCAACCTCCACCAACTGTCTACTCTCTGGTTACTGCCTGGCAGTGAGGGTCACTGTCACATATTTTAGGTTTTTGTTATAGCAATACTCCACATCAGGGTACTAATTTGCTTCACTTACTATTATTAGGAAATAAACTACCTCCACATCTTACAGGCATAAAACAACCACCACCATTTGTTCATGATTCTGCAAAGGGCAGAGTTCACTGGGTCAGCTCATCTCTGGTTTTATTTAGCATTGGCTCGGAGACCCAAATAGAGTCTGGAAGATCCAAAAGGTCCTCTCTGCAGCAAGGTGGTTGATAGTGTTCAGGAATAGAAGTGGAAGCTGCCAGGCCCAGAATGCTTCCTCTGTATTGCACTGGTCAAAGCCAGTCATTTAACATAGATTCAAGAGAAGGGGAAATAGATTCCACCACTTCCTCCACAGAAGTGACATGTGTTGACATGGAAGGAATGGTTGGCAACCACTTGTGCAATCTACCATAACCCTTAGACCAGCAAGTGGCAGACCTGAGGCTAGAATATATTTTTTTCTGCTTTTCAAATCACTGCTTTTTCCATCATGCCATATTTTCCATATACTACCATTGCTTTGGTGAGACACAGGCTGGTCCCAAGTCCTCTACATTATATGGTTTAGGCTTTCTCTAGCTGTATAGCTGTTATATCTTTGAGCCTTGTTATATACAATCAGTATATAATAATGTCTTGTATTTGAAGACTCGGCCAGAAAAGGAAAAAGAACTATTTGTAAAATCCAACATCCAAATAATAGGAGTTCTAGAAAGAAAAAATAGGCAAAACTAAGGGAAGAAAATCATCAAGGAATAACTGAAGACCATTTTCTAGAACGGATGGCCATGAGTTTTTATACTGAAAAGCCATAATAAATAGAACCAACCAACCAACCAAACAAACCCAAGGCACGTCACCATGAAATTTCAGAACACTGGATGCAAACAGAGAGAAATTCCTAAAAGATTCCAGAGATTTTAAAAGGTCATACATGAAGGATAAGAAATAAGAATGGCATTATACTCAACACTCAGATCTTAGTTTCTAAATACCATTCTCCAATAAATGAGAGTTCGCCTAGGAGAAAGGGTTGGTTCCAGAAATGGGGCAGAGAAAATACATGGTGAGCTTTGTGCTAAACAACTTATGAAGAAGACACAAAGCCAATTAGAAGGAGCCTCTCCTGGTTAAAACTGGGGTAATCTGAGCATCACACTGAATGAGAGGAATTGATTACATTACATTGAATTGTCTAAACTGGTAGTTTGAAAAAGTACACAAAAGATGGGATAAGGGGACGCCTGGGTGGCTCAGTCAGTTAAGCATCTGCCTTTGGCTCAGGTCATGATCCCAGGGTTCCAGGATCAAGTCCCGCATGGGGCTCCTTGCTCAGCGGAGAGTCTGCTTCTCCCTCAGCCTGCCGCTCTCCCTGCTTGTGCATGCGCGCTTTATGACCAAAAAAGAAAAAAAAAAAAAAAGGTGGGATAAGGAAAGCTCTTATTTATAGAGGAATGCCAACTTATAAATCTATCAGGAAAGAAATATAAAGTCACTATTTTGCTACTAGAATTCCATATCCATCCAAATTATAAATCAAGGATAAAAACATAATAAACATTTTTCAAAAATGCTGTTTATGTTCATGTACCCTGTGTTAATTTGCTAAGGCTGCCATAACAAATTACCACAATCCTCATGATTTAAAACAACAGAAATGTATTCTCTTACAATTCTAGAGGCCAAAAGTATGAAATCAACAAATCAGCAAGGCTGTGCTCCCTCTGGAAGCTCCAAGAAAAAACCCTTCCTTGTCCCTTCCAGCTTCTGGGGGCTGTCAGTGTTCCTTGTGGCTGCATCACTCCGATCCTTCCCCATCTTCACGTGGCCTTCTTCTCTGTTTCTGTGCCTTCTCCTCTTCTAAGAACACTTGTCATTGACCTCGGCCATAGCAACTTCTTATTAGACATGTCACTGGAGACAAGGGAAACAAAAGCAAAAATGAACTACTGAGACTTCATCAAGATAAAAAGCTTCTGCAGAGCAAAGGAAACCATCAACAAAACTAAAAGGCAATGTATGGAATGGGAGAAGATATTTGCAAATGACACATCTGATAAAGGATTAGTATCCAAAATCTATAAAGAACTTACCAAACTCAACACCCAAAAAAATAAATAATCCAATTATGAAATGGGCAGAAGACATGAATAGACACTTTTCCAAAGACATCCAGATGGCTAACAGACACATGAAAAGATGCTCAACATCAGTCATCATCAGGGAAATACAAATCAAAACCACAATGAGATATCATCTCACACCTGTCAGAATGGTTAAAATTAACAACACAAGAAACAACAGGTGTTGGTGGGGATGCAGAGAGAGGGGAACCCTCTTACACGGTTGGTGGGAATGCAAACTGGTGCAGCTGCTCCGGAAAACAGTATGGAGGTTCCTCAAAAAGTTAAAAATAGAACTACCCTATGATCCAGCAATTGCAGTACTAGGTATTTAACCAAAGGATACAAAAATACAGATTTGAAGGGGCACATGCACCCCAATGTTTATAGCAGCAATGTCCACAATAGCCAAAACTATGGAGAGAGCCCAAATGTCCATTGACCGATGAATGGATAAAGAAGAGGTGGTGTGTGTGTGTGTGTACACACACACACACACACACACACGCACACAATGGAATATTATTTAGTCACCAAAAAGAATGAAATCTTGCCATTTGCAGCATCATGGATGGAGCTAGAGTGTATTATGCTAAGTGAAAAAAATCAGTCAGAGAAAGACAAATACCATATGAATTTATTCATATGAGGATTTAAGAGAGAAAACATATGAACATATGGGAAGGGGGAAAAGAAAAAGAGGAGAGAGGAGAAACAAGATATAAGGGACTCTTAATAACAGAGAACAAACTCAGGGTTGATGGAAGGTGGTAGGTGAGGGAGGGGCTAGACGGGTGATGGGGATTAAAGTGGACACTTGAGATGAGCACTGGGTGGTGTATGTAAGTGATGGATCACTGAATTCTATTCCAGGAACCAATAATGCACTGTATGTTTAACAAAATTTAAATAAAAAATAAAGTAAATGAATCTGTGTAGAATATTATCAAAATAAAAACTACAGGAAAACTGTTGAATATTTCTAATGCTGCAGAGGAATTTAGATTTCTAATACTGGGAACCTGTGATATGCACAGGTAACTAGATAAGGGGATCTACACGGGGGACACATGTATGCAGATGCTGTCACTATGGAGAGGGTACCATATTCCTCCCCACTATGTAAGAGGACATTAGCAAAGAGCAAGCAGGAGCCGGTTTTGTAACCCAAGAGACCAGTGGTGCATCAGGATGTATGGGAGGACTGCCCAACGACAGTGATACCTGAGGGTCAGGCTTGCTTGACATGAAAAGCAGCCACCAATGGTAAATCATTTGTGCCATTTCTTCAAACAACACCACAAAAGAGCAGGAGGAGGAGAGGAAGACGGCAGAGCAGAGCAGAGCATTACAAGGGAGGACACTGGGCGATTGTGACACAGAGAGAAGCAGATCGAGAGGCCTATCTTCCTGACCCCGGCATATCTGTAACCTCTTACCGTCTCCATCCTAGTTTCTGCATCTGGGAACTCCACATTTTAGCCCAGATCATCTGTAAGTTCTTTACTAGCTCTTACATTTGTAAGGTCTTGCTAAAACAGAGTTTCAAATTCTTTAAGACTCTGCTAAAACAATCTTTGGAAGATTCCTAATCCAACTTTATTACTCAGGCAGTACAATTCTAGTTCAGCTCCTTAACACTTTGGCATCTGGTGCTCCTAGGATCCTTGAGAAGAATTGCTGATTGTGTTCTAATAGGGTAGATAGAGCTCAGGATGCTGTTAGAAGCAAAAGGCAAACAGATGGGTGAGCTGCTCTGAGCAGTGCTAGTTGCAGTTTTTTCTTTTCTCTTTTTAAATGAGAGGTTAGTCTTCCCCAAATCCCAAGGCTCCACTCCCTAATTTGGAGATGAACCAGATGATTTCACTGGTCTTTCCCTTCTCTGGTTTCTATGATTCATCAGCTATAGCAACCAGGGTGGGGTAAAGAAAACAATTCTAATATTCAGTTATGTTGTAGCTCAAAAGGAAGGAATCTAAGAAAAACTATTAAGATTGTAAGAGAATGAAAAAAATGTAACTCATAATACTCCTCAGAAATTGTTCCCAGGAGGTGTCACTACATTCAGTGCCCTGATCTCACCTCTTTAAAATATCAATTACATGAACATTTTTGTTCATCAAATGTTCTACACATCTTTTTCTATGAAATTGGTAAAATGCTTAATGTAGTACAGATAAATGCCTAGTTGGTTTTGAGCACCCATGTCTCTGAAAAAGCTGCCAGTATCTAACTACAAAAATCAAGGAACTCCCAAGACAAATGCACTCAATTTAACAAACACTGAGTATTCACCATATGGCAGGCACTAGGGCAGGACTGCATAGCAGATGCCTAATAGGCAAAAACATGGTAACTCTGACCTCAAGGTCTAGTAGAGGTAAATAAGTAATTCTTATTTGACAAATGTATCAGAAATGAAATCAAAGTGCAGGGGAACCCAATAAAAGAATGACTAATTCTGTCAAGGGCAGTTAACCAATAGAGAAAGGAAGTAAGACATTCTGTCTTGGCCAATGCATTTAGTTACTCAAAGCTATTTGAAGTAATTGTGAAACCATAGGAGAGGAAATGTAACATACACCAATGTATTCTATATCCGTGGACAGTGTCAATGTAGAGGTGTGACTTTTTTTTTTTTTTTAAACAAACCATTCCAGTATAAAAACAGGTAAAGAGGAATAGTCACTGGAGAAGATATATTATTTGGTTAATTCCACTCATGTGAAAACTTGAGAATATTTTTGGAACTCCTCTACTTAATTCCCTCAGAGCCTAAGGCAAATCTTGGTCAACTGAGAGGAGTTCTAAGCAATAGCTAAAGGTCATTCTGAGCCAAGGCTCATGACTAAGTGTGCAGAGGATAGCAGGAGTTTCAACTGGGGTTAAAAATACATGAAGCCATGAATAGGACCTCATTTGATTACATTGTTTGATGGAATCAATGGTATTAATTTTCTGGTTTTAAGGAAATTTGATCATTTTGATATGATGTCTGAAGTGGATATCTATCAGTCCAATAAAGTTTTTGGAGTTCTTAAGATACTAAATATTCAAAATCATGTAATCCAATTTAAAGGTACTTTTTTGGGTGAAAATACCCAAAAATATAGTGGGCTGAAATGGAATCTTCAATAATGACATACCTATGGATGAGGTACTTATATATCAAAAAGAATTTCAAAAAACAATTCTCCATGGCCAAGGAAATAGCCAACCAAGTTGGTTACAGTTTCCAATGAATGACATTGGCATCACATAGGTCTCTATCAAAATGGATTAACATCATCAGTCCCTTTTCAGAGCCAGTGGCATTGTTGAGTATTCTGGATAGCTAGAACAAACTTCGACATGACCTCACACAGCTGAAGAGGAAAGAAGAAAAAGCACAGAGTTAGTGGATGCAGAGTGTGTCTAGAGACCCTTGCCAATCACTCCTCACAAAGGCTGACCACTCTCCTGGTGTGGCAGTTACTCTTCCTTCATAAAAAGAAATCCTTTCTCAGAGTCATTAACTTTGCTTCTGTTAGTCTCTTAACAAATTAGTCTGTTAGTAAGTTGTGTACATAATAAAATTACCTGCACTGTACTGTGGAAAAAAAAAATACATGAAGCCTTCATACCCTTTTCAGATATCAAACTGAAAAGGTTTGAGGGGCAGAAGGCATGGCCTGAGACCCACATGGACTGGCAATGCTGGTCTACATATTTCGTTTTAACTGGGTAAGCCAATTTTCTCATTCGAAGCTGTAGTATTCATTTTAAACTTTTAAACATTAACATAATTATCACACAAACATTAAAATATTCTGGGGAGGAGCTCATGCATGACTTACTCTGACCCTCAAGTTTCTGAAGGGAGGCAACTTAGGTTTCAGTTTGGGCTTCTGGGCTCAGCTACTTGGCTCATTTTATTTTTCCTTCTTATACCCCAGAGTCTAAGTTTTAAAAGGTTAGAAAAGAATCCAACTAGGTAAAAGTGACATTTAAAGAGTTAACCATCCTTTTTAAAGTGACTTACTTGGGAGGATACCAAACTTTTTTCCAGATTTAGAGTGTACTTCCAAATGATACAGAGTTTAATTCCCCGAAGAATAATTTTTGCAAGGGAACCCTTACTCCGTTTAACTCTGGGCTTTGGAGGAGAGGCACCTGACCCAGTTTGTGTGAGGGTCTGCAGCACTTATCACTCCATTTCTGACTTGTCTAACTCCAACAGATTTAAGATCAGCAACTTCTATCTCATGGGCTTGACCACATTCTCACAAATGTGGCAGGCATTATTTGGAATTGCAAGAACAGAGGTGACAGATGGCCAAGTAAGATGGATCACTAGAAGTTTTGGTTTGGATTGAAAAATAGCCTCCCCTGATCTCCCTGCTTTCAGACTTCCTTAGTTTCCATTCTGCCCCCCAATCCAGCCTACATATTATATATTACCATAGTTTCCATTATGGAAGTTTAACCTTGTTGCCCATCTCTAGTGCCACCCCCCATTAAGAAGCTTCTCCTTGTTCCCCACCTCAAGACAATGCCACAGTCTCTAAGTCAATCACAGCTTTTTAGTGCTAAGTTCTCCCCAGCACACTGTCTTAGATCCTTTGGGTCCCTTCACCACAGGCACAGTGGTCATGTCTTAGCCACACGGATGGCCTGCCCTTCCAACATGCTATGCATGTTTGTACCTCTGAACATTAACTATACTTTGTCCCTGAGTTTGAAATTTCCCTTCCAGCCTGGCAAACTCCTTTCAAGTTTTAGGTCAGATGACATTGCTCATTGATTTGATCTGACAATAATTCACATTTACACAGGGACTTGCAGTTTAAAAAGAACTTTTATATCCATTATCTACTGGAAGGCCACTAAAGCCTATAGAATATGCTGGCAAGGTATAAATATCTGGATTTCACAGATGAAAAGACAGAAGAGCAAAGAGGGGAGAAATACAGCCTTAGCAAATGGAGGAGCTGAGACTCTAACTCCATACTCCACACTTCCTACCCCGTTCCCAAACTCATGCTTCTTCCATCAAACTCCAAATCTGGGCGGCCTACTTCTGAGACTCAACTTCGCATACTTCTCTCCAAGTTGTAGCAGACAGTCTTAACATTCTAAAGACATCCCCAAATGCTGGATGTGAATTAACTCTAGCACAGGCTCCTGGGAGGCAGAAGGCTTGGCAGACAGCAAACTCAGCACTCCCTTATATTCAAAATGACATTTTGGCCTTAGGCACTTAGAGAGTAGTGGTAAGTGCCTAAGCACTTACTTACTCTCTTAAGGAGAGTAAAAGTTTTCAGGCACTAGAGTGTAGCATTAAAAAAAGCCAAACTGAATTAGGGACTGACCCACCACTTTATTAGCCTCCGAACATGCACAATATACAGAGATATTCAAGCCTCATGCACTGTGATTTCAGTTTCCCTCACTCTCTTCCTGAACTCAAACGAACTCAATTGTGCAATTCTATGAGACTGCATTTTGGAGCTGGACAGAGACCACTTCCAGCTGCCCATTGTGGCACTTGGGAAACTATAATCTGCATCACTTTTCGTGGGACAGAGGGCAGACATTATACTTGCAAAATGTATTCCATTATTTATTTTTCACATTAGTAAAACTGCTGCTTGCATATTGTTAGGATCCATGACTAGATAGTTAAAAATAAAACACAAACTCTGTAAAATACATTCTATATCTTAGTCGTCTAGCAATGTTAACTTTAAACAGACTGCAATCACTTGATTATTTATTCTGGACTCATTTCTCACTTTGGGTTGAAAACTTCAGGAGCAAATTTAAATATTATCTCATGGATAATAATGCAGTCAGTAAGACTGTCTCTGGGCACAATAGCCTCTTTATTTAGTTGGAGTCTCTCTAACAGGTTAAACCAAAAAACCCTACAGTTTATTTCTGGAGCCTAAGTTGGGTAGAGGTTTGTTGAAAGAGCAACTTGAAAAACTGTGGACGGTTTACGTTTACTTGGCATTGGAGAACATTACCTGCAGATGATGAGACCTCAAAAGTTGTGTGAAAGAAAAGGCTTTTTTTTTTTTTTTGGCCACATCAGGAAAAACAGGTTTGTCCAGACAAGTTTTGGCTGCCAGGCAGAATGTTTTCAGAAGGTTTTGAAATATGGTATCTTTAAAATTGTGTAATATGAATTTGTATGTCCTTTGTTGTTCTAAAATGAAATAGAGTAACACTGGGTGAGTCAGACGGTAATATACCACCTAAGTAATGTGCTCTTCCTGGTGCATAGCAAGAAACACACATTGTTGATTTGTCTCATTACTGCTGATACTAATTTAATCACTTAGTTAAGATAGTTTCTGCCAGATTTCTTCTAGATTAAGTAAACAAATAAGTATGTTATACCTAATAATAACCATCTTCTGGGAAGATTCTTTAAGACTACATGAATATTCTTGGGCTCCTGGGTGGCTCAGTCGGTTAAGTGCCTGCCTTCAGCTCAGGTCATGACCCTGGGATGGAGTCCCTGCTCAGTGGGGAGTCTGCTTCTCCCTCTACCCCTCCCCCCTTCTCATTCTCTCTCAAATAAATAAAATTTTTTAAAAAAGCCTATGTTAATTTTCTTCTTTGCCATCAAATTTTCACCCACCGTATTTAGCATCCTTTGAGGATTCTTAGCTAAGTAATTATCTCTATAATGATTGCAAGTTGGTTTTTCTAATTCCATCATTCCCTCTGGATTTATTGGTTGGCAATCTACTGTAGAACAGAGTATTTCCTTCTTCTCCATTTATTTATTCATTTATGCCAGCATGAGCTTGTAGATTACTATTTTACTTAAAGCATTATAATGTTACTATCATTCTTTCATGCTCAAATTTTCCCAGACCCAAGAACTCCTTTAAGCTAGTTCCTATGTTCTTTTAACATTCATCCATTACTCTTTGAGCACCTTCTTACTTTCTGGTGCAAGACAATGTTCCAGGTTCATCTTGTATTTTCCCTGCCCCAGTCTTGGGATAATATCTCCAAAGAACACTGATTT
This sequence comes from Eumetopias jubatus, assembly GCF_037043125.1. NCBI lineage: Eukaryota > Metazoa > Chordata > Mammalia > Carnivora > Otariidae > Eumetopias > Eumetopias jubatus. Next base: position 100,858,049 of record NW_028274813.1, read on the forward strand.
CTTTTAGTGAAGGACAAAATTTAGAAACCAAGATCTGGGTGCTAAGTGTGTTCATTGCTATGTGAGTGTTACTGCTTCTAGGCACTATCAGCAGAATTAGGAAATATGTATGCATATGTACACATAACAGACAGCTGTATCTGTTTCTCCATCTCTCTCTTTATATATATTAAGTGCCACAAATTCACTCTGATACTTCCAATTCCAATCCAATACTATGGGGTTTATTCTTGCCTCCCTCTTTCCCATTATTCTCAATGTATTTATTTGCTCAGTTAATCTAGTATATAACCAAACTCCCTGTCCCTTGGCCCTAGTAAAGAGGAAGTAGAAGAAAGAAAAGGCCAGTGTGGTCCAAGGCATGCCAGCCCCGATTTCCTGGTTTATCAGCCCAAAGGTGGGACCCAATCTTCCTGTCTATTTCTCTCCTCTAAGTTGTAGACCCACATTTTCATATTCCAGATTCCATAGGACATTATCACCTTAATTGTACTGTTGACATTTGGTTGAAAATATAAGTAGTTGTCTTTTTATGCCATCTATATTCTTCCTCTAATATTTTCATTTAAGTCAGTGGCAGCACTCGGGCTAAAAATTTCAGTTGTCTTTGAAACCTCTACTTCATAATTCCAACACACAAGCTACTTCATGTGCCATGACCTTTAGTTCTTCTTTGTATTCCCAAGACCTAGTGCCTATAAACTACTTGTGACTCTATGTTACAGGAGGTAAACATTCATTTGGTGGACAGGATCAAATCTCATAGCTGCTAACTAAATAGCTTTCCAATTTACACCTTTCCATCCACCTGCTATTTTATAGAGTTACCACCTCCTTGCCGTAAGTCTTTCCTCTCTCTAAATAATCCTTTATATTTTAAGTTTCCTAAAATTGATGTCATTTTACTTGAAAAGCCTCCAATGTCTCCTCACTGCTTTTAGACGAGATTGTGCGCGTTCAGGGTGGTATGGCCGTAGACCTCTCCCTGCTTTTAGAATCAAATTAAACTACCTGGGAATAATAATCAATACCTTCCTCTATCAAGCTCTAACTTACCTCTTCACTTTATGTCCCATTTATCTTCTTTTACCCTCATGCTTGTTACAAGAGCCTATTTGCTATTTTTTAAAAGCAGCACTTTCCATAAGATTTTCCCTAATGCTATAATGCTCTGCCTTTTCGTCCATATTAATATTTTACTTGCCTTTCAGAACAAGCTTAAAGGTCATTTTTACCATGAGTTTCTCTTATTTCCAAGCACCCCCTTTTCTTACTCCTATGCAATACTGTGCCACTTAAATTCCGCTCTGTCTTATAGCTCTATTGCATATATCCATCTCTCCAACTAGATTAGAGAATACCCTTAAGACAGAAACCAGTATTATTTATCTTTACATCCCAAGAAATTGGCATAATGTACTATATACCCAGTAGATGCTCAAAAAAGCATTGTCAATTCATTTCCATGTTTTGCAGATCAATTGGCAATGAAGAATTTCATTGTTTCCACCTTACCTTCTTAGTCCTTGATGTTTATAAATCTGATTTCTATACCAGCTACTTTAATGAAACGTCTATAGGTGATGGTAAATCCAAGCAGATATAGCTTTATGAGCAAAAGCATGCAGGTAGGGCCTAGAATGGCTAATCTGTGTGTTGGTAAAACCTGGCTGAAGCAGATGTTGTATTAATGCAGTGCTCGGAAGAGAGGTAAAACCCATGGAATCCGTGTAGCATTGCCTTGTTACAATGACTCTTAAGATTAACATGCACATACTCTCCTGTGCTGTACATTTTTGGACAAGCCAAACCTAGGATAGGGACTACAGAAAAGATTTCCTCCTTTTCCCCTCCAAGAAATGCATATTCTCAAGAAAAGGGAAGGAGGAATTCAACCCACTAATCACAGACTCTTTAGGTTTCTTCACTTTCAAAACAGTAAGTAATTCACACTGTGGCTTTTCCTCCCATTCCTTAGAGAATTAGCCGGACTATACCATGGATGTACAGCAATAAAACACAACCCTTTTGTAGCTTCTTGCTTGATCACTTTCTAAAGTAGTTCATATGTTAGAAGCAAGCATGTATGCCAAGGCAATAGTACATTATGCCTGTACTGTTTTATCTTCCTTTTTGACGAGGCAATCTAAAATTCCCATCCTAGAAATAGACGTCTGAGCCTCAACTCCTTCAGTAAGATTTACCTGGCAGATAAGACCCAATCCTCAGATAGATGCTTTGTGTGTCTGCCCCTACATACCTTGATAAGTCTAGACATCACCCAAGGGGAACATGGCAAGAGTGGAAGGACCAGTGAAATACATCTTTATTCCTACATCTCAAGGAGAAACTTAATAAATCTTGATATCAAATACTTATGGCTTGATTAAAAGGTACCTGTAACACATAACAAGCATCTTAATATGTGTATCAGAAACTTCAGATTTAGCATGTTCATAATAAAATATTCAAGTGTTTTCTCCCCTCTCCACCCTAAACCCATACTTCCTTGTAATGTCTAAAATGTTTACAGTGTCCAAAGCTAGAATCCAAGTAGAATGGAAAGGAACAGGTTAACTTCCTTTGCAATTGCAAAAGAAGATCCAAATAGTGAAACTATTTCCAAGTTTTGCTAATCAATTGGCAATGAAGAATTTCATTGTTTCCACCTCACCTTCTACTTACTCCTTATGTTTATAAACCTGATTTCCATACTGGCCACTTAAATGAAACATTTTCTCTGGGGCTCCATTCATGATCCTTCTCTCATTCTACTAATTTCTGCTATGTTACCTTATCCATTTCTCTCAATCACCACATACCAACAATTCCCAAATCTGTACTGATGAGATCAGGCTTCTCTTCTGAGTTCAAAATTCAAATTATCAACCATCTCTATTAGATTCAGCATATTGGTAATAAGACATTAAACAGGGTGTCCTTTCTCTTCTCTCCACCCTAAACCTAATTCTTTTTCTATATCCTTAAAATGTTCATGGCATTTGTGGTAGTTAAAAAATGTTCACAAATTCTTCCTTTATTCCTCCTTTCAAGAGGTGGAGCTTGAGTGTGCACTTACTAATTTATATCTAATGAGGGAAATATGGCAGAAGTGACAGTATTTGACTTCCCACAAAAAGACATTGTGGTTTCCTCTTTGCTCTTTCTCTTGACTAGCTCACTTTGGGGTAAGCCAGCTGCTATGTCATGAGGATACTCAAGCAGACCCATGAAGAGGTACATACAGTGAGGTTTAGGCTTCCTGCCAACAACCAGTGAAAGACTGGCACCACCTTTTTGAAAGGAGATGCTCCAGCCGGTCAAACCTTGAGAGGAATGCAGCCTCAGCCAACAGGTTGACTGTAACTTTGTGAAAGACCCTGAGCAAGAGACACCCAGCTAAGCTGCATTTTCTGATGCAGAGACTCTAAGATAATAAATGTCTGTTGTTTTAACTAAATTTTGGGGTAATTTATTATGCAGCAATATATAACCAATATTGCATCCAAACCTAGAATCCAAGGAACAAATATGGTGAAAGGAAATGAACATTTTATTTATTTTTTTAAAAAGATTTTACTTATTTGAGACAGAGAGAGAACAAGCAGGGGTAGGGGCAGAGGGAGAGGGTGAAGCAAGACTCCTTGCTGCGCCAGGAGTGTGATGCAGAGTTAGATCCCTGGACCCTGGGATCATGACCTGCGCCAAAGGCAGACCCTTAACTGACGGGGCCTCCCAGGCGCCCAGGAAATGAACATTTTAACTTAACTCTTCCCACTCTATCCACACTCATCCTCCTACTTTCTCAATGAGTAACACCACTATTTACCCCATATCCGAAATAAGAAATTGGGATTTCTCTGGAAGCCTTATTTAACTCTTCCTACCAACTGTTTCACTAAGTTATCATTTTTTTCTCCTGTTACTTGAGCCCATCTCTCTTACTGCTTTAATTCCAGGCCTTTACCATTTTTCAATTATTATAACACAGCTTTCCAACTTTTCTCCTTCCCTACAATCTTTCCCAGCTCTATTTCATTCTTTAGATTAATGCTTACAAGAGCTTTTTAAAAAGCCTACTGATCATGTTATTTTTTTTTTAATTTAAATTCACTACTGATTCCCACATTGCACAGGACAACATTCAAATGTCATAGCATGGCATGTCTGTCCCTGTCCTACAGCTTTTTCTCTCAAATCCAAGTTCAGAGCCTACAATCTGGCCAACTTCCACCTTTGCATACGCTTCTTTCTTTCTATGTTGAAGACCTTTCATTCTTTCCTTGTAATTCTTACACTTTTTTAAAAAGATTTTATTTATTTATTTATTTGACAGAGAGAGAGAGAGAGAGAGAGAGAGAGAGAGAGAACAAGCAGGAGGAGCAACAGAGGGAGAGGGAGAAGCAGGCTCCCCATGTGAGCAGGGAGCCCGATGCAGGGCTCGATCCCAGGACCCTGGGACCATGACCTGAGCCAAAAGCAGACGCTTAACCGACTGAGCCACCCAGGTGCCCCTCTTACACACTTTGAAAAGACTCACCTCAACCTTCATCTCAACTTTCCTTAATTATCAGGTTCAGGTTATATGGCTTTCTTATATTACTTTATCAGAGCACTTACCCATAGATCAGTATTGTGTCCTCCATTAGAATGTGAGCTCCTGGAAAAAATAAAATCTATCTTTGATACCTAGACATTCATTTAGTCATACATCCAACTTATATTTACTAAGCAACTAAAAGACCAAGTTAGGTGTTTGTTATATAATTGTGAACAAAACAAATATGTTCCTGGCCTTTGCAGAGCTTATAGTCTAATTAAGAAGAAAGACAGTAAGTCAAATAAACAAATACTGCGATATGTGAAAAAGGAATATTGTGTGAGTAACAATGCGGACCTACTTTGGACTGTGAGGCATGCAAATGCAAACATTTATTGAACTCAACGTCTTCCAAGAGGTATGTATAAATTATACCTTCACCATCACATCCTTGCCAACACTGACTCTGCTTAACACAGGGTTGCCACAAACCTTCAATTTGTGAAAAATGTAGTATCTGCAAAGTGCAATAAAATGAGGTATGCCTGTACTAAAAATCAAGGGAAAAAACACAAACATGATCAAATACATGTTATAAAAGAGGCTTGATTAAGCACAAGTGAAAAACCAAGACTAGATTTATATATATTATCAGGGTTACTTAAATATATGGCTAAGATAATTTCAAAATAATTCCTTGCAAGACCACACATTTTACTAGGTAAAAAGTAACATTAAAGATCAAAAGCCAAGTCTTTCTCGTATTCAGAAGTCTGAAGAAATCACTTTCTAGCTTTTTTAAAAGAGCAAATTCCAAGAGAATCCCTGCCTCTCCCTTGGTTCACTGCCAAATGATTCACAACTAAAATATTTCTAGGATATGGGAATACGGGACAAAGTTAAAAAAAAAAAAAGATCATGTCCATTAAAAAAAAAAGCATTGTTTTAAAAAGGGAATGGAAGGCAGAGGAAATTACATATTAAAAATATAAAATAGTTTTAATAATTACTTAATTTAAAAATATAAAAATTAATAATTAATTTAAAATTAATATAAATTAATTTAAAAATATAAAATAATTGAAAACAAAACTTGGTAGTTGAAGATAAAAATACTCAACTGTTACTGATAATAGTTGAGAAGATTTCTTGGACTAGTTTCTTAAACATTAATATAAAACACATTAAAAAGTTCCAAAAACAAAGCAGATTACAAAACTTGTATTTTACAAATGATGCATACAGGGCGCCTGGGTGGCTCAGTCGTTAAGCTTCTGCCTTCAGCTCAGGTCATGACACGGGGTCCTGGGATCGAGCCCCGCATCAGGCTCCCTGCTTGGCGGGAGGCCTGCTTCTCCCTCTCCCCGCTCCCCCTGCTTGTGTTCCCTCTCTCACTGTCTTGCTGTCTCTCTTTCTGTCAAAATAAATAAATAAAATCTTTAAAAAAAAACAAATGATGCACATATTTCTGAAACTTTTAATGCACATTAAAGGACAAAGACACAAAAATTAAATAAGTCCATTCCTTCTTAAGTCCAAATTGGCTACAGTAACATCAGGTGATGATAAGCTTTCCAAATTCAGCTATGTGGTCCTAGGAAATTTAATCAGTACAGATGAGAAAAAAATAGCTTATTTTTTAACACGTTAACCTTGTCAGTTGAAATGATGAGATTTTTCTGGAAAACACATCTGCTTTCAGTAGCATTATTTCAACACTCAGCTGAAATTTGTGCCAAGAGATAGAGGGATCTATCACCAAACCTGTAACACCGCAGAAGGTTTGTTTTTTTAAAAAACTGATGGTTGACCAACAAGAAATTGTTAACTTGTGACTTTTCAGGAGCATGAACTTTTTTATTTTTAATTTTAATTTTTGGCTTGTGCAATGGAATTTCATCAAGTTTTAAAAGATGTTAACTTTATTAACTTCCAACAATCATCGTTTTAAAATAGTATATAAAAACTGTCACAATGGGTCAGAAGCAAGGTTTACATTGGCTCAAAATTATCTCTGATAGTGGCAAGATTCAACCTTTTGAGCCAATCTCAACAGACTGGTGATATAATTCAAATTGCTAACATAATACACAATGATAAATATTGCTCTTGAAAAAAGCAAATTATTTTCCTATTTAACAGTTTTTGGAAAAGGTCTACTATAAAAATATTTCTCTTCTCTATGTTTCCCTGCCATGATAATGTTAAAACATAACTGGATTCTCCTCAAACATCAAGTGTTAAGAGTATAACACTCCATTTTAGCTGAAACATTCCTTCACATAGCCAATATATTTTTTCAAGGCACTCTAAGAACTCTCAAGGACACTAAAATGTTCATCTTGTCCACTGATCTTCTAGGCATATTTCCTCTCAAACTTTTCTAAATTGAACGTTGTTACAACTAGTTTTTCCTCATTTTCCATAGTAGAGTCCTTAAGTTATTTTTCTTTTATTGGGAGCTTCTCCTTCATTTTCAACTTGCTGAGCAGGCAGACTTTTTGTTTCCATGGAAACTGGATTCCTACGGCTGCGTGTAGGCACTCTTGCTCCACCAACCTAAGAGATGAAGCAAAGAATAGTTTAACATGTTTACAAAATATTTATATATGGTCAACTCTGCTCTGTATTATTTATACTAATTACCTTGCAAATTGTCCTTTATGTTTTTAATCTCCAGCTACCTGGCCGCTTCTAAACAAGCTTTAGTCTGACATAGTTTAAGGTACTAAACTTTCAAATAGCAATCAGGGAAGGAATCGGTCAGGGCAGATGGAGAGAAGTGAAGGGGAAAACCACTCTGCATTAAACCTGGAAGAGGCTGAAATGTTAAGATGATGGAAGGACAGGACTTTTGAGCAATGCGTTTGCAATAATGATGCTGAAGGGCAGAAGAAAGGAAGAAATGAAAAATACGAAGGGAGAGAAAGGAAATACAAGAAACAGGTTGGAGGTGGTAAAGGGGGAGAAAAAAATTACAAAATGGAGAAAGAGACAAAGACTAAGAAAGACAAGTCTACAGAGAAAAAGGGGGAATAATAAATGTTGAAAAACAGGAAGGCAAAAGAGACAATAACCTAAGTAAAAAGGAAAAGTTGAGGGACTAAGAGAAGATTCTTGCAAGAAAGAAAAGAAAGGGGAAGAAAAAACTGGAAGGAGGCTACAGAGGAAAAAAGGAAGAAGGGAAGTGGGAGGAAGAAGGTTTGTTGGGGTGCTGGTTCTACCTTAATATCAACTCCTCCTCAGTACAAGTAGCTGCCCACCCTTACTTTCTAGCCAACACAGACTACAGAAATGAGAAGGCGTATTCTTAGGATACAATCCCTTGCTAACTATAGTCCTGCTGAAGATGAGATCTGGAAATTCTGTCATCTCCTTGGCCACTGAGAGAGCATAGTTTTATTTAAAAGGGGGAATGGAGAAAGTCAGCCCTTGGAGAGAAGGGCCAAAGCTGTCCAGCCTAAAATCACTTGCCCAGAACCTGTCCATTTCTGCCTCTATTTCCCCTGGCCACCTTGCACCCTTTGTTTCTTCACAAGAAACAGTGAATTACAGACATGGTGATGATGGGTGATATTGTTACTCCAAACACACTCATATTTCCTAATATATCAGACATATTAGCATTGCTCCAAGGGGCTACTGACTCACTAAGAATGAATCAGACTCTAGCTTCCCTAAGCTAATATGTTATCTCTTCAGGGGCATTTTTTGGTGTACGATCAGGTGACCAGAAAGGAAAAATTCCAGTTGGGATTTGAGTGTGCCAGTGTGTTTGTCTGAATCTGATGAACTTTTCTAACACAATTAGAAAAGAGCTGTGATTTTTAAATTATCTATACTACTGCCCACTCAGCTGGTATTTACTATAAGACTATACTAACCATCCTGATTGTATCTACTATATCGCTGAGGAAAGCATTTTGAAACTTCCACTGTAAGATTGTGAGTGTGTGTGTGTGTGTGTGTGTGTGTGTGTGTGTGTGTGTGTAAAATGAATGTTTGTTACAGAAGTTGCAGAAGGAGAAAGGGATGGGCACAGAGCCTTTGCAACAGGACTGGAAGTGGAAGAAGTCAGGGGTAGCATAGGAAGCAAATGGGATTCCCCTATTCATCTCTTCTACATGCAGCAGGAGGTAGACAGACTCTAGTGGGGTATTTCTCAGGGTTAGTACCCAAGGCACTACACAAAGATGAGAACTGAGTTCAAGCGGACAGGGACTAAAGGATTGTATCAGAGGCAGAAACATTTGTTATATGAGTTTTTACACCATGAAATATGTGGATGATTTTTGTTTCATACAGGGTCTTACTTCCTCAGGTTTCCTGAAACTTCAGTCTTTTCCTAGTGCTGCTAAGGCTAGAAACCCTATCTGTGCTTACCTTGACTGGACTAGAAAGTCCCATTCCCATGGCCTGGCTAGGAGGAAGTAAGGGAGGAAGGTTGGGTAATTCTCATCAAACATAGGGCTAGATTGTAGGGAGATGTGCAAGAGATCACCGAAAACTTACAAGGGCTTAAAAACATACCAAACCAAGCATTAATTATCTACCTGTCTACTCTACCTAACAGCTGGGTTTTAGATAATTTCATTAAGGATTTGTCCCTGGCACTGAATGCGTGAAGTGTCTTAAAAAATACAAATCAGCAACTGCTCAGTGGCATACATATAACTGAACTGTTTAATTCTGAATTTATGTGGCCAAACCCTGAACATATGGCATTGTATCAAAGTATTAAACAAAAAAAGAATAAGTCATCCCCATACAGAATTATATGTCACAGGTAATAGACCATAACCAGAAAATTTTTTTTAAAGATTTTTATTTATTTGACAGAGAAAGAGAGAGAATGAGAGAGAGCACAAGCAGGGGGAGCAGCAGGTAGAGGGAGAAGCATGCCCCCAGCTGAGCAGGGAGACTGATGCAGGACTCGATCCCAGGACCCTGGGATCATGACCTGGGCTGAAGGCAGACACTTAACCAACTGAGCCACTCAGGCACCCCACAGAATTTCTAAATTAAATTAAAAAATCATTATCCTAGAAAGAACATAAATCTTTCCAAAGAAGTTTTCAATTATTATATTTAAGTTAGTGAAGAAAATTTTGCCTTAATATAAGTTATAAAAATCACCATTCAAATGAAAATTAAACTGGAAATAACCAACCAGAACTGCAGATAAGGTGGTTTAAAATATTAACAACTTCATCCACTCTTTCATTTGTAGCAACTAGTTAACTACATTTATATATTCTCATGGCCAAAGTTAGCTAAGAATGTGCAAGGAGTTCTTCTTCTAAAAAGAACCTCCCAAACAGTAACATTAGGTTGTAAAGAAGTGAAAAATATAACTTCATTCACTGTAAATTATTTTTAAAAATCCTCAATATTTGCATTCCAGCTATTTCTAAAAGGACTTGAAAACATTTACGGATTAATATAACACAGAAAGAAAAAAAGAACAGAAGATATCCACAGGATACACAATTGATAGATGTTCTGGGACACACATGTTGAGATTATGGAAGAAAGACAATAATTTTTGACTCCCCAAGATTTTTGGCAGCACAGAAGGAAAATACACTCAGTTTTTATTTCCTGAACACTCAGTCTCGTTTGTATAGAACAAAACTTCTCCTACAGCTAAACCCAAAGTGGAATATTTTACATGATATAAAGAATGAGTGACATGGTGAAGAGTATCTCTAGCCACAGCCTTACAGAAGTTTCAGGCAGGGAAAAACCATTCAATTGGTATTTCTGGGGAGTCTATAAAGAGAGTAATTTTAATTATAACTCAATAAATACTGAGTTATATAATACTTAGCATACAATTTAGTCCTTAATAGTTTATTGCACATTTAATAAGGTACTGCATTCACTAATTACTAACACTTACTTTTTAAGTTTTCTATATCCTACTTACCAATTTTTAATTGTATCATAATTTTATTGTAAGTATTCTTCTGCAAATTGCCTCAAGTATTTAATGAAATGAAACAGTACACATAAATAAGAATCACCAAAAAACTGCTTTTCACAAGAACACAGGGATTTAACTACGTGGATGCATTACTCATGCTCCCACTGGGTAAGCTGATAGACTTTTCTTTAGTTGAATTATAAACATTACAGAAACTTACACCGACAATGACTGGACTCAGTAAAGCATACAACTTTACCTAACCTTCTTATGATACAGTTTTTAGATGATGTTGTGATTAATGTGGACATGAAGTTGAAATATTGTATTGTCAATGACACAGATGAATAATAAGCAACCTAATGCAACATTTAATTGCAAAAAAGATCTTACCTTTTGTTGTGGTGTGGGACCTAGTGATTTAGGTGGAAAAGTACAAGGTATTCTTCCATGATGGATATGATATGGTAATAACAGACTGGGATCTAAAGGGACCCAGGGAACTGAGAGACTAGAAGGCACACCAGGAAGGCCGCAATGTGTTTTATGCAAATTGTAGGCTGTCCTAGTAACTTTTCCATCAGAGGTCTTGTAGATCAGGAGTGAAGAATCTTCCGCTGCATGAGACAACAAGTAGGAACCCTCCTGCAAGCTAAATCATACAAGGAAATTTCAACTCACTGGCTCACAATGTCAATTTCAACAGCATGAAAACAATTATGGGTATGGAATACCACCTCTAAAAATTTTTTATGACCAAATAAGATTTAAGAAGTCTTATTTTTAACAATTTTCATGATTTTTAGGCAACTAATTTTAATTGTTATTCCAAAGTTCAGGATACATAATTATTTTTACTGTTACCTCAGTCAATTTCTAAGTATTCAATAATTTAATGGGAAACAGTCTGCCTCATTCTCTAATCCATGTACAACATATACTGAAAAGCATTTCATGAGTGCACATATATAGTATTCCTATACAGACCATTTAATTCATTCAACAAACATTGCTTTGTATCCAGTAATACAAAGATTAAAGGATATAAAGGAATGTAGCACATTCACTACACTTAGCTTAAAATAAAGTGGAAGAAAAAAATGGAACAATCACAATACAATATGAGGTGCTATGAGAATAATAATAATAGCAGCTGATAGGTATTGAATGTTTATCATGAGCTAACTACTGTTATACTGCTTATATCCATTTTATTATTAAATCTTCCACAACAAATCTTCAAGGCATATTAATAATTCACCCCATATTCCAGGTAAGTAGAAATTAGAGATACTAAGCAATCTGCCCGAAGTTCTGAGTGCAGGGCTTAGCTATAAACCCAGGCAGTTCAATCTACCAGCTATACCCTCAGTCATGATCCTCCACAATAATCACTTCTGTCAAACATCAAATCTACATTTTCCCTTCCTCCGTATAAAGTTTTCAGGCATCCAGTGAATCAACATAAAGAGCTAAAGGGACAGGATTAATATCTTATGCTTTATTAGGATTTTATATTCCTCCAGCTCAAAGGTGCTAAGGAGAACCTCAGTTCTTTCCCATATCATTTAAAATAAGGATTTATCATACTTTAGTTATATCCATCTGCCTACAAACCTGATAAGTTACATTTCCATTAATTTTTTCAAGAGAAAAGTAACAGGTGCTGACAAAGGAGGTTCAGAGAATTATTCTTATCCTCTGGAGAAGTTTTTTTTGAAACAATCACTTTCATATTTTCATATAAGGAAATGAGTAATAACTGATTTGGTAGTAGGAATAAATAACATTTCAAAGATTGAACTTTTATTGATGAAGATCATGTATTTTAACTACCCTCACTAAAAATGAAGAAAGCTCTGGTTTACAGGGAATTTATGGAGAAGGCAAAACTTCAAGGACAGTATTTTAGAAGTGCCATACAGTGCAATGAACATGGATGGATACTACCCACTGGTGGGCAGAATAACGACCTTCCAAAGATGCCTAGATCCTAAACCCTGGAACCCACAGATATGTTACATTACATGGCAAAAGGGAATTAAGATGGAGTTCCTAACCTGCTGATTTTAAAATGGTAAGATTTTCCTGGATTATCTTAGTGGGCCCACTATAATCATAAAAGTCCTTCAATGTAGAAGAGGGAAGCAGAGGGGAGATATAACTATGAAAGGAGTCAGAAGAATGTGATGTGAGGACTCAACTTGCCTTTGAAACTTTGGAAAAAGGAAGAGGGCCACAAGCCAAGGAACAAAGGTGGCTTCTAGAATTTTACAGAAGTCAAGGAAAGAGACCATACCCAAAGCCTACAGAAAAAAAAATTCAGTCCTGCTGACACATTGATTTCAACCCAGAAGACCTGTTACACTTACAGAATTGAAAGATGATAAATTTGTGCTGCTTTAAAACACCAATTTTGTGCTAATTTGCTATAGTTGCAGTAGAAAATGAACACACAAACTAAGATATTGATAATAAGATCTCAAAAAGCATTTGACAAATTTCATGAATAAGTACTGTGCTTCACTTGAAGAAGATGATATACAAAATAGAATTTCTGCCACAGAATCACAGAACTGAAAAGTACTTAGGAAATCACTGAACTCAACACCACCATTTTATAAATAAGGAAACTAACATATAGTTGCATAATAAGTAGGAGAGTTAGAACTCTGAACTTTTTCACTTTTATTTCAGACTCGAATTGTTTTTTAGTTTATCTTTTGGTAATGGCATAAGAGAAGGAGTATAAAAGTTCACATAATAAAACAGTCTGATAAATTACCAGGTGGAGAATCCATATTCGAAGATTTCTCATGGACTTAATGATTTTTTAAGACTAGCTCTGTGATGCTTCCTTATCCTGAAAATGTAAACAAAATAGCTATGCTAGGCTCCATAATGGCCCCCACCCAGGATAGCCACATCCTAATCTCCAGAACTTTGGATGTTACCTTTAATGGCTTTCCAAATGTGATTAAGGTACAATGTGATAAAGGAAGCAGAAATTTGAGTGATATACAGTTTGAAGATGGAGAGAGGCCACAAGTCAAGGGATACAGGTTAGCCACTAAAAGGTGAAAATCAAGACAAGGAAATGACTGCTCCCTTAGAGTCCCCAAAAACAATCAGCCCTGCTGACACAAAATCATTTAGTCCAGTGAAAATGATTTTGGATTTCTGACCTCCAAAACTGTAAAAGAGTAAGTATGTGCTGTTTTAAGCCAATACGTTTGTGGTAATTTGTTACAGTGGCAATTGGAAACCAATACAACAGAGCCTTAGAGAAAAATGTTTAATTGCAAGCAAGCCAGTTACTATCATATTATCTTATTTATATTTTCAAAATTTCAACCTTGACAAAATAGAATAAATCTTGCATTTCTGGGTTACGTTCTATGATCCCTAATAGCATATATTCAAATTTTCTATGAATTTTCACCCAAGAAAATCACATGTATCAATGCAAAATGTCCAAAAAACACTTACCTACTCAATTTCTTTAGAATGTGTTGGAGGATGTTAAATAAACTTGAAATCCTATTAAAAAGAAGAAATTCTTGTAAAAATTAAATGACAAAAAAGGTATTCTTAACAATTATAGCTCCCCTAACAAAGAAAAAAAACAACAACATAACAGAAAACACAGACTACCAAAATCATTTGATTAAATTCTAATGTTTACTTAATTTTTACCATTTCCCGATTTCTCTTCAAAATCATAAAGTACTTGGCCTGTGTGACTCAGAGCAGTTGTAAAGAGATTACTATTTTATATTCAAATTATAAACTTTTAAAAACGTTCAAGAAGTCTTTAGCAGAACTAATCTGCAAAAGAGTTTGCCTTTTAGAGATGGTGGTGAATTAGCTTCCAAAGAATCTGAGAGGTATTTTAAATGTGTGATACCAGAGAAGCCACTGACTGGCAGCAGGATAGTTAAAGGGAAATGAAATATATTTCTTTAGTACCTATTCTAGCCCCAAATTCATTCCCCCTACGATTTATTTAAAAATGGGTTTCATTGGGAAAGGTGGGGCAGGCAGTGAGTAATGTACAGAAAAGCTTTTTTATTCATGTAAAGAAAAAGTTACTCTTCAAAGGAGGCAGTCCTTATAAATAGAAGTGGACATTTTTAAGAAAAAGCAGATTATTCAAGATTGAACCTGAGATCCTTCAAAAATTGTGTCAAGCCCCAAAGCTAGAACTATGCAATCAGTCTAAGTCAGGACAATTTCTCATCCTAATGGTGAATCCATATTAATTACCAAGGTTGCCACTCTCGCTCAGCTGTGTGCTCTGGAGCAAGTCACTCCAAGTTCCAGTTTCCCCACACATAAAAGAGAGACAATACTCCCACCAGTCCTTTCTAGAAAGCTGTGAGATATAAATTAGATAATGTTTGTAAGTTATTTTCCTTTGCATCTAGGTATTTGGAGTCCTCAGCACAATAAACTCATTTCAATATGATGTACAGTAATATGTGGCACCGGGGAAACTTTTAGAAGTTAGGATGTCTAAAATCCTCAGAGTTGAGTCTGTATGACTGTCCTCTTCTTTCCCAACCCTGAACAGGAGTGCTCCCATGTACCTCCCAGACGGTGGGCTACTACTGTTCTCTAGCCTCCTTTGTTTGAAGTAGAAAGACTGGCGCCACTGGTATTTAACTTGAAAATGGACATGATTAACAGAGATGGATCACAAACTGGGTTAGGGGAAGCCTCAATGTACAAAAGGATTAAAAGTCTTGAAAATAAAGGACTTAAACCTAACCAGTATTTAGAAGTAAACAAAAATCAGTGATTACATTAACACGTTTTAAAAATCCCACCACAAAGTAAACTTTCTTACTTGAGTGCTGAAAGTTTTTCTTTTAATTCTTCTGAGGTAATTTCTTCTAACAGAAAAAGTTTTGAAGTAAATGCATCGATATGCCCTAAAATAAAATATCAAACTTAAAAACAATTGCAGTATTTAAAAAAAAAAGTTATCCAGTCTTCTTAAAGATGTTTTTACAAAACTGTAACAACTGTAAAGGAACTATACATTCTAAAAAGAGGAGAATTATACATTTTATTAAGTTTATTAAGTAAAGCTGTATTTTATTTATTTTTCTAAAAGATTTTTGAGAGAGAGAACAAGTGGGGGGAAGGGCAGAGGGAGAGAACTTCAAGCAGACTTTGTGCCGAGTGTGGACCCTGACACAGGGCTCCATCTCATGACCCTGCGATCATGACCTGAGCTGAAACCAAGAACTGGATGCTCAACCGACTGAGCCACCCAGGCGCCCCAAAACTGTATTTTAAAATGACACAAAAGTATTAGTTCTAAAATATTTGCTGAATACAGAAAAGTTTACACATGTGTACACCAAAAAATAATCTCTAAGACCCAAATTTAAGAATAACAACTGTTAAAATATTGGGTGTTTCTGTTTCCTATTAGTTTAAATTGCATTTTCATAGAGATGATATTTTTAGAGAAATACATACCTATTATCAATGAAAATGGGTAGTCAAATTTAGAGTATGGGCATGCTTTACACATATCTAAGACACGCTTGGTTCTTTTTTTTAAGATTTATTTGAGAGTGAGAGGGAGAGAGAGCATAAGTGGGGGGTGGGGACAGAGGAAGAGAATCCTGAAGGAGATTCCCTGCTGAGAGTGGAGCCTGATGCAGGGCTCATTCCCAGGACCCCGAGATCATGATCTGAGCTGAAATGAAGAGCTGGCCGCTTAACCAACTGAGCCACCCAGGCAACCCCACACCTGGTTCTTAAGATAAAATTAGATTATAAAAATCCAGTTTAATTATTTATAATAACCAAGATATGGAAACAACCTAAGTGTCCAACAACGGATGAATGGATAAAGAAGATGTAGTGTATATATACAATAGAATATTACTCAGCCATGAGAAAGAAGGAAATTCTGCTATTTATAACAACATAGACATACTTAAGGGCATTATGCAAGTAAAATAAGACAGAGAAAGAAAATACTACACGGTATCACTTATATGTGGAATCTAAAAATAAAAGTCAAACTCACAGAAACAGTAGAAAAGTGTTTTCCAAAGGCTGGGGGAGGAAAGAATAGAGAGAGGTGGTAAAAGGGTACAAACTTTCAGCCATACAGAGTCTGAGAATCTAATGTATAATATGGTGACTACAGATAACACTACATTGTATGATTGAAATTTGCTAAGAAGAGTAGAACTTAAATGTTCTCATCAAAAAAAAAAAGGAAAAATATAAATATTTGGGGATGGAGGTATTAATTAACTGGATGGGAGGAATTTCACAATGCATATGTATATCAAATCATCGTGATGTACACTTTAAATATCTTACAATTTGATTTGTCAAATTATACTACAATAAAGCTCAAAAAAAAAATCCGGCTTTTAATTAAAGCACACAAGATTCATCATGGTTAAAAAAAAATAGTCTGCTTAAAGTCTTACTTTCTTACAAACATGACATAATTCCAGAATTCAAGAAACAAAGTAGCAAATGGGGACACTTTCATTTTAAAAAGTAATGTGTATGTTCTACAACAACATAGGTTAAGACAGGACACTTAGGCCCTGAAATGTACCAAGAAGAATGATATAAAAGACAGCCCTAAGTTAAATGTTACATAATCAAGTCCATACAAACCAGAGTTAAAAACATCAGTTAGTATGACAAGAGTGTAACACTCATCAATGCTGAAAATATCATTTTTTACTTTTATTTTTGAACTTGTAGTATTTAGTTATCAAAACACATTACCTGGGAAGCTGACGTCAATCACTGGGACAACAAAAAAATGCACATAATATCTAATTTTCATATAAAGCCCCCTTTCATTTGCTTTCAGCTCATAAAAAGAATTAGAAACATTTTTACCAGATGCTTTTCCTTAAAACAATGAATCTATTTTTCCCACTCCTACTTATTATTTCCTATGCCAAGTTTTAGTTTCACCTCTACATTTCTAACACTCATTATACAGTGACGTTTCTAATAACAAAGACACATTTTAATGCTTTAATAACTGTAGAAAGGGAATATTAAATACGATAAAACATATTTAGACATTTACTAAATATGCCTTTGAGATGAACAAGTCTTTGCTTTTTAAAGAATCTCAATAAAAAATATGTATTATAGTGTATGTCAAATATGGTCAGCCCAAAATAACTATATAGAGAACGCCATATTAAGTGCTAGGAGGCCTACTTCCTCAAGGAGTTAACAATTCTCTCAATATTGGCGCATTTTTACCTGGGGGTCTCAAATGACTCATATGTGTGGTTGAGATATTTATCTCCCAGGCCCTTGGGGCAGCTGAGCAAGGCTTGGGATGGAAAATTTCCTGGCACTCCCCTTCAGCCATGAGAATCTCTTTTGTATATCACAGCACTATCCAAGTATTTTTTGTCTGTCAAGGTTGGGAAGCACTGCTTTACAGAGTACAAATAAAGCCTTTATATAATACAATTAAAGGCTTTATATACATGCATCCAATCATACATACACACATATATATACATACACACGAACAGGCAGTCCTTGCTTTGCATGCAGTATGGGATGATAAAAAAAGCTGAAACCATGCAAGCTTTTTTAATGATGTGAAAAATGATAATTGTTCCATAACCTTTAAAATTTTTGGCAAGGGGTGCCTGGGTGGCTCTGTCAGTTAAGCATCCAATTCTTCGTTTCAGCTCAGGTTGTGATCTCATGGGTCATGATCAAGCTCCACATCAGGTTCTGCACTCAGTGGGGAGTCTGACTGAGATTATCTCTCTCCCTTTCCCTTTGCTACTCTCCCCACTTGTGCATGTGTGTGTGTACTCTCTATCTCAAATAAATAAATAAATCTTAAATTTTGTTGTTGTTGTTGGGACACCTGGGAGGCGCAATTGGTTAAGCCTCCAACTCTTAAGTTTTAGTTCAGGTCCTGATCTCAGGGTTGTGAGATCAAGCCCCCTGTTGGGCTCCACACTCAGTGAGGAGTCTGCTTAAGACTCTCTCTCCTCTGCCACCCACCCCCATGCTCTCTCTCTAAAATAAATAAATAAATCTTAAAAAAAGTTTTTTGTCAAAACATTATGAATTCTCCCTCAATTATAACTGTATAGGGAAATGAAAAAAAAAAGCAAAACTAATATTTATTTAGTATACTGTAATTTAAAACATTAAAAACACTGAAAGTATTTTATTTTTTTTATAAAAAAAAACTTATCAGGAGCAGTTTGAACACTGCTTGTCAAATCTTCTTCTGGAACAACTTATGATAGGAAGCAAGCATCTTTTCTATGCCGTGGATTGTCATACCCCTAAGTTAGGATCAGCTTCCAACATTGTATCCTTTGTGTTTTATTATGTTTTCTTAAAGATCTTATTTATTTGACAGAGAGAGCACAGGCAGGGGGAACAGCAGGAGAGGAAGAAGCAGGCTCCACTGCTCAGCCCCAATGTGGGGTTCGATCCCAGCACCCCGAGACCATGACCTGAACCGAAGGCAGATGCTTCACCGACTGAGCCACCCGGGAGCCCCTCCTTTGTGCTTTAAATGTCAGGAAATATCTCCTTCCTTTCATGTAAAATCTTATACAGGTATCACTTTTTCATTCTTTATGTCACAACCACTTTCTCATTTATGTCCCTAAATTTGCCTTCACTAAATTCCTGTGGCGGCATATCTAGAGTCTCTTGAACATCAGCAGTGTCAACATTCCCACTATCAGCTGTTTCTCCTGTAACTCCAGTTATGTTCACTTCGAATTTCACTTCCTGCAGTTATCACTTTTTATTTCTTTGCTGTGCTTTAATCATTGTTGGCCAACTCTTTGATTATCCACTTTTATAAAATGCATGAGTTTATTACTGGGAGACAAGGATGGAACACAAATAAACACTGTTTTTTGTGTATGAACTAACAGGTGCAAAGTGACCACTGACAAGAGTTTGGAAGATGGGACATGACTGGTCACTGGTCATGATGTGCATCTGTTATTTATGTAGTGATATGTGGACTGAAGAGTCAGCGGTGAAGTAGTCAATACACTGTAGTAACTGAAACTGGTTTATCTCAGAACTGTGCAAAAGCAAGGCCTGCCTTACGTCAACTATATAGAACTGATATATATTAAGGGATTAGGAGGTAGATACAGAAGTTGTGATAAGATTACTTTGGGAATTTTCTTTTCTTTTCTTTAAAGATTTTATTTATTTATTTGACAGAAGAGAGAGTGAGCGCACAAGTAGGGGAAGCAGCAGGCAGAGGGAGGGAGAAGCAGACTCCCCGCGGAGCAGGGAGCCCAATGCGGGGCTCCAACCCAGGACCCTGGGATCAGGACCTGAGCCGAAGGAAGCAGCTTAACGACTGAGCCACCTTTGGGAATTTTCTTTAAGGAGTATCTTTTAATGTTTTTATGGGACCTGAGGATAAAAAGAGTACTACAACTGAGGGGAAGAGAACATATTCATAGTAAAGTGAAGCAGACAAACATTAACAACAAAAAAAAGTACAGTTATTCTACCTGAAAAAGAGACTATGAGCTACAGAAGTGGTTCTCAAGATGCAGGCCCCAGACTAGCAGCATCAGCAGCACCTGAGAACATGCTAGAAATGCTAAGTCTTGGGTCCCAATCTAGACCTACTGAATCAGACACAGTAGGGTCAGGGCCAGCAATCTCTACTCTAACAAGCCCTACAAGTGATTCTGATGAGCCACCATGTCTGAGAATTACTGAACTCATTTCATACAAACCAATGTGCTCTTCAGTTAAAGAAAGTAATGGAGATCTTATATCACTTTATCTTGTAAGACATGTTTTATCTGAATCATGCAATCATACAAATAAACTCTATCCTCACTGATCTAATGTACGGACCCACAAATTTGATTTTTGAGGAGAAATTATCTTAAATTTCCTTGAAATCTTGAGATCATAGTCTGGACAGGGAAAAATGACAATGAAATGATTAAGATAAACGGAGGAGTGGCTAGCACTGGTTGAGAGGAAAACTCAGGCCACAGATGAGGAAGGACTATGGTGCACAAGTGCATGAGAAAGAGAACATAAGCGCTTGGAAAGTTTCTGGTCAAGACTGTAAGAATCCAGTTTCTAAACAGTAATTTGTTTTAATTTACAGTGATTAATACCGTCACACACAAAATGCTTTACTTTTGTTACATCTGACACCTCCCCGCCCCTCCCTCAATTCTTCCCTAGCCCTTTTTAGTTTTATGGCAAAGTTATTGACACTTAAAAACTATGACTCAATTCTGGTCCTGCCAACTGATAAACTCTGTAACTATGAATAAGTTACTTAATTATTCTGAACTTTACTTTCCTCTATTGCTTATAGCAGTGGTCTACACACATTAAAAACTGTTCATTAATAGCACTTAGACCAAAATTTTTTTGAAAAACGTAAATAATACACAATGTATAGTTAATTATGGTTTTGAGAAATCTTGGCTTAAAACTGTGTGATACAGCTATCTGAAGGATGGATTCAAAGTTCAATTCATTTTCTGCAGGTTTTAGTGGCTGCCAAAAAGATACAATGATACAAAGATTCACATGCAATAAAAGCCTTATTGCTGGGCTTACTAGAGTGACACTGATAGTTTTTAACACCATATACCAATAACACAAAGGTTTTTCCTCTAAATTCTACCAGTAAAAGGCCATCTTCCCTGATGTTAACCAGTTTCTTAACAAACGTTAAGACAGGAGCTACATTCCTATCCTTGAGGCTCTCTGGAAGATTTTAAGAGTTTTTTTTTTTTTCCTCCCTAATCTGATTCCAAGTTTTTAAAGTATACAGATGTACAGTTTTTTGTTTGTTTTTGTTTACAACAGTGGCATCTTTCATTTTTGGCAACAAAATCATATTTAACAGACCCAAGGATGCTGTATGGCACAACTCTGGGGGTGGCCATTCATATGGAAGGGATTAAGCACAGTCTCCCTAGAGGTGTGCTATGTGGACATGATGAAGATTCTTTCAGTATTATATGTGACAGGACTATATGACAACATAAAGAGAGGGTACCACTTATCAATCCATATCCTTAATATGAGTAATGTTTAATTATTATTTAGAGAAAAAACAAGTTAGTTATATTATTCTCTTCCTACATCCCAGTGGTTTATCTTACACACATCCTGAGATAGTAAAAAGAATATATAAAGTATGTATGTATGTGTGTGTATTGTGTGTGTGTATATATATATATACATACAATTATATAAAGTATATAAATTCAATGGTTTGGTTTCCACCATTTCTATTCTCCTTGACTTTTACTGTTCCTTCAACCAGTTATCAAAGGAAACCTAACTTATTCTAAACATAACTGAGTATCTCCGTGTGTCAAATACTGTTCTAGGACCTTGGGATATTGAAAGTAAACAAGAAACAAGAAAGACAAAAACAGGCAATAGATATCATAAGTAATTAAAGTATATAATGTGTTAGTGGCAACCAGGAAAAGGGATTGGATATACATTTGTGTGGGTTAAGGGTAAAGAAGCCAACAACTAGAAGAAGAAAGAAACCCAGAGATGTGAGCCTGGCCCTTGGCCTTGCTTTTCTCTGGAAAAAGCAACAAAAGGCTAAGAAATGGACCAGGGCTTTCAACAGTCTCTCAGGATCAGAGGAACAAAAACTGGATTTCAGGATCTATCAATGAATTGAACACCTAAGCTCT
Organism: Eumetopias jubatus; assembly: GCF_037043125.1. Lineage (NCBI taxonomy): Eukaryota > Metazoa > Chordata > Mammalia > Carnivora > Otariidae > Eumetopias > Eumetopias jubatus. Next base: position 100,880,232 of record NW_028274813.1, read on the forward strand.
GAGTTGGGACCTTGTGTAACAAGGGGCTCCCTGGGTTTGGTGATTCTCTAAAAGAGCTCATAGGATTCAGCATACAGTTGTACTCATGGATAAGACTTATTACAGCAAAAGGATACAAAGCAAAAAAATAAAAATAAAGAGTAAAAGGAAAAGGTGTATGGAGTGAAGTCCATAGGAAACCAGGTGAAATCTCTGGGTCTTTCCTGAGTTTCTGTCTGGGATGATAAAAAAGTTCTGCAAGTAGATAGTGGTGATGGCTTCACAACTCTGTGAATCTACTTAATATCACTAAGTTGTATTAAAAATGTATGCTGAATTGCACACTAAAATGGTAAATTCTATGTTACTCTAAAATATGTATATTTTACCACAATTTTAAAAAAAAGTCCCTTCCCACTGAAGTCATATAAGATGCACTTAATTCTTCTAGCAACAGTTTTTTTGTATACTGGAAAAGTTCATTAGAGACTGAGCACTCAAGGTTTTTATTGGAGGCTCATCATGTAGGTGCCTTCTGCCTAGCTCATACCAAAGACTCTCAAAAGGAAAGCAGATGGCTCAGATGGTTAAGTGTCTGCCTTTGGCTCAGGTCATGATCCCAGAGTCCTGGGATCGAGTCCCGTATCAGGCTCCCTGCTTCTTGGGAGCCTGCTTCTCCCTCTGCCTCTCTCTCTGTCTCTCATGAATAAATAAAAATAAAAATCTTAAAAAAAAATAGAATAAGCCACACTATTTGTACAGTGTAGGTACTATGAGCCATCCTTATCAGCTAAAGAAAGTCTTATAACAGTACAGGGAACTGTACTGATAACTTACTAGCCAAGTTCCCAGATACCAGCTAAGGGCCAGCCTTGCAAACAGGTCTTTTCAATGATTTGCAGTGTCAGTCTGGCTACATCAACTCTTATCTGCAGAGACCATGAATAGCAACCCACTAGCATTAAGTGGGAAACAGACTGATCTTTCTAGGGTTCAAAGTCAAGCTTCAAGTTATCTAAATCCCTGTAACAGAATCAAGGTGAATCAAAAGTAATCTTGTCTAGAGGAAGATAACATTTTAACTTTCTCATTATCTCTGCAATTTTTCATACACAATAGCTGGCCCTTAATAAAGAACATTCTGGCATACAATGATACAACATGTTAAAAAAAAAACAAACATGTTACAAGATGAATTGTGTCCCCTGCAGAAGATATGTTGAAGCCTTAACCCACAGTACCTCAGAACATGACCTTCCTTGGAAATAGGATCATAGCAAATATAATTAAAGATTAAGATGAGGTCATACTGGAGCAGAGTGGGCCCTTAATCCCATATGACTGGTGTCCTTCTAAGAAGAGGAGAGAGACACACAGGAAGAAGATGCTACACGACGAGAGAAACAGAGATGAGGGTGATGCATCTACAAGCCAAAGGCGCCAAAAATTGCTGGCGGATATCAGAAGATAGAAAAGGCAATGAAGGATTCTCTCCTACAGGTTTCAGAGGGAACATGGCCCAGTGACACACTGATTTTGTATTTCTAATCTCTAGAACTGTGAAACAAGAAATTTCTGTTGTTTGAAGCTACTTAGTTTGTGATACTTTGTTACATCAGCCCTAAGAAATGAATACACAAAAGATAATAGAAAAGACACACTGGAAATCCAGATAACAGATGTACTGGACACAGATTTTAAAAGAGTTTTGCCTAATATGCTAAAGGAAAGATTGAGAATTTCTGTCAAAAACTATAATCTATAAAAAAGAACCAAATGGAAAATCTAGAACTGAAGAACACAATAATTGAAATTAAGCACTCAAGTCATGGGTTAAATAGTGTATCAGAGATAGGTGAAGAGGGAATTAATGGACTAGAAAAAAATATCAAAAATGATACATGAAGAGTCAAAAGGAAAGGAAATAAAGAAAAGACATTAGGGTTACAGTAAGATACACACCATAATGTACCTAAAATCCCAGAGGAGAAAGAGAGAGAATGAGGAAGAAGTGATAGATATTTAGTGACATAATGACTGAGAATTCTCCAAAATTTTTAGAAGTCATCAAGTCACATATCCAAGGAGCAATATAAACCCCAAAAGAAATATTTACAAAGAAAACATAAGTACACTGAGGAAAATTCTTGAAAAACAGGGAGAAAGATAAAATTTTAAATCTGCAGAGAAAGGAGTTGTATTACTTTCAAAGGAGCAAAAAAAAAAAAAGATGGGCAGCTGACTTTTCAACAGAAACAAAAGAAACCAGAAGACAATGAAATATCTATCCTTCAATAAAGGTGAAATAATTAAAAAACCTTTTGGATGAATAAAAACTGAGAGTCTTTGTCACCAAGCTATCTGTAATAAAGATAATACTAAAGGGTATTCTTCAGGCAGAGGAAAATGATACTAGTTAGAATCTTAGAGATATGAGAAGAAAAGCATTAAAAAGGGTAAATATATGAATAAATGTAACTGAATATCAAATGTATACACTAATAATAATATATAGAAAATATAAAATACTATTTAATGGGGATAAGTCAGGGATGCATGTTATAATGATTAGAGTAGCACTGTCCAATTGAACTTTTTGTGATGCTGGAAATCTCTGCACTGTTCAATATGGTAACCAGATGCAGCTTTCAAGCACTTGAAACTCACACACAGTATGACTAAGAAACTGAATTTTAAGTTTTACTTAATTTTAATAAATTTAAAGTAGTCACCTGTGGCTAGGAGCTACTGTATTAGAACACCTCTAGAGTAACCCTTAAAAGAGTAGTAAAAGAGTAGGGGCGCCTGGGTGGCTCAGTCGTTAAGCGTCTGCCTTCAGCTCAGGTCATGATCCCAGGGTCCTGGGATCGAGTCCCACATCGGGCTCCCTGCTCAGTGGGAAGCCTGCTTCTCCCTCTCCCACTCCCCTGCTTGTGTTCCCTCTCTCACTGTGTCTCTATCTGTCAAATAAATAAATAAAATCTTTAAAAAAAAAAAGAGTAGTAAAAGAGTATATAATTATGTTAATATAGAACTATCCTGTTAATCAAGGGAAAAAAATGCAATAAAAAATGTTCAATTCATAAGAAGGCACTAAGACAAAAAAAGGTCCTTAAAACAATGAGTCAAATAGAAAACATATATTAAAATGATAGATATAAACCCAAATTATTAGTGATGTGTAGTAATTACTACAGGTACTATAGGAATTTAAAGATTTTAAGAGGATATTATACCTTTATGCCAATAATTTTGAAAACTTAAACTGAACAAATTTCTTAAAAACATACAAGTTACAAAACTGATGCAAGAAATTAAACATCTGAATGGCTCTAAAACTAATTTAAAAACAGAACTGATAATTAGAAGCTTCTCAAAAAGGAAAACTTAGGTGCACATGCTTCCTAGGTAACTTTTACCAAACATTTGTAGGAGAAATAACACCAGTTTTATAGAAATTCTACCAGATAGAAGAAGAAGGAATACATCCCAACTCATTTTACAGTATAAACATAACCTTAATACCAATACCTAGGCAAGGTATTATAGGCCAATCTCACTCATAAACACAGATGGCAGAATTAATATTAACAAAATTAACATTAATATTAAACTAAATTTACCAATATATAAAAAGAGCAATGTATTATGATCAAGCTGGGTTTATTGCAGGAACACAAGGTTGGATTAACATTTTTAAATGAATCAACAGGAGTCATCACATTAGCAGAATAAGAGAAAAGTCACACCATCATATCAGTAAAAGCAAAGAAAATATCGGATAAAGTTTTTTTGCCCATTCATGATTAAAATTCTTAAATTAGGCATAAAAAGGAACTTCTTTATTCTAATTAAAAGTATCTACAAAAACCTATACAAAATACCAAACACAATGGTGAACTGTTGAAAACATTCCCTTTTAAGATTAGAAATAGGGGAAGGCCCAATATTCACTTTGTATTCAAGTGCGAGGCAATGAAGGCAAGGAAAAAAAAGTTATAAAGATTGGAAAGAAGAAATAAAATGGCCATTATTTGCAGAAGACATGATTGGTTACTTAAAAAACCTAAATTATTAGAATGAGTAAGTGACTTTAGCAAAGTTGCTAGATAGAAGATTAATATACAAAAACAATATGTAAATAAATTCTATATTTTAGTAACAAACCTTAAGAAAATAAAATGTCAGAAATACCATTTATAATAGCTTAAAAATATCAAATATCACAAAATACACTTAACAAAAGATGTACAAGATCTCTACATAGAAAATCATAAAATACTAAGAGAAATTAAAGATATAAATAAAGGAATATGTAAAGTTCACAAATTAGAAGATGTTATTGTGAAGCTATCAGTTTGCTCCACGTTGAGTCACTGCACTTGCTAACAAAAATCCCAATCTTCTTGTTGTTGTTGATAGAAACTGACAAGTTGATTCCAAAATTTGTAAACACAAAGGGCCAAGAATAGCCAAGACACTCCTGAAGAAAAGTTGACAAGGTTCACTTTACAAAAGAGTAGAATATTTTATAAAGTTAGAGTAATTTACAGTGTTTACTGTCTAGCTAGATTACCTAGAAAAATTAAGTAATTACTCCAGTTAGAGTAATTAAAACAGATACTGCCTCAAGGATACATAGGGAGTCTAGAATGAGAGTCACATATATGATTTATAACACAAGTAGCATTGAAGAGCAGCAGAGAAAGGATGGTCTTTAAAATTAACAGTGCCCACTATTGAAAATAAAATCTTGATATTCCATGTAAAATTAAAAACCACATAATCTGTGTATCTAAAAATAAGGGCTAGAAAAAAATAAAGATTCTAGAAGATAATATAGGAGAATATCTTTATGATCTTGCTGGGGGGTGGATTTTAAAATAGGACAAAGAAAGCATGAATCAGAAAGGAAATGACTAGTAAACTGGTAAGTTCAAAAGATACCATTAAGAGACTGAGAAGGTAAGTTACAGAATGGGAGAAAAATATTTGTAAAATTTAAAACCAAGAAGGAAGGACCAAACAAAAACCTGACAAAAGGGGGCGCCTGGGTGGCTCAGTCAGTTAAGCATTCTAGTCTTCATCCCAGCTCAGGTCTTGATCTCAGGGTTGTGAGTTCATGTTGGGCTCCATGCCAGGTATGGAGCCTACTTAAAAAACCAAAAACACACAAAAAAACCCTGACAATAGAAAAATGAGCAAAAGGTTTAAATAGGCAATTCACAAAATTGAATATCCAAATGATTAATCACATGAAAGAGTGCCCAATTTCATTAACACCAAAGAAAGGCAAAGTAAAACAATAATGAAATATTAATTATACCTACCCACCAGCATGGCTAAAATTAAGTAAACTGATAAGGCCAAGGGTGGGTAAGGATGTGAAGAAACTGAAACTATCACATATTTCTATTATAAATGTGAATTGGTTCAATAGCTTTGGAAAACTTTCTGAAATTATCTACTAAATTTGAGTATATACCTAAAATATGACCCAATAATTCCACTCCTCAGTATATGCCCAAATAGCAATATGTATGCAGCGTACTAATAGGCATTTACAAGAATTTTCAGTTGCATTACAATGGAAACAACCTAAACAGGTTCCTAAAGTTTAATGGATAGGGGGTGCCTGGGTGGTTCAGTTGGTTAAGTGTCTCCCTTCCGCTCAGGTCATCTCGGGATCCTGGAATTGAGCCCCTGGTTGGGCTCCCTGCTCAGCAGGGAGTCTGCTTCTCCCTCTTCCTCTGCTCTTCCCCCAACTCATGCTCTCTCTCTCTTTCAAATAAATAAATAAATAAAATTAAAAAAAGAGAAATCTTTTAACTCTTTATCATAAAGATGATTTTCCATATTTTCACCTAGTTCTACGTTAATAGCTTTTTCCTCAGTACAAAAATATATAAAATATTACTTCATTGTCTTGTGGTATCTATTTTCATCAAGAAGAGGTCTACTTTGGGGGCAATATATTAGGTAATAATTATAATTTTAAAAGATCTGTATATACAATCCTTGAAGCAGGTTGAACAAAATATTATTACATTCATTATGTATAGGTCAAAAAGCTCAAGTCTAGGGGGTTAAATGATTCTACCCAAGGTAAGAGAATTATAAAATGTATAGTAATCATACATATATCTTCTGACTTCCACAGTCAGCATATTTCCACCATTCCATTATAATAGAAAAAGCACAGGATGTGGAATCAGAAAAGATATGGATACTCTTCAGCATTAAACTTAGAAAACCTTAGTTTCTTCCTCTATACAACAAAGATAAACATCACCTACTTTGCGGAATAGTGAGGATTAGCAACAATGGATATATTGTCATTGTCCCACATTACATGCTTAGAAATATTGTTCTATGGGGCACCTAAATGCCTTATTTGGTTGAGTGTCTGACTCTTAATTTCAGCTCAGGTCATGATCTCAAGGTAGTGAGATCGAGCCCTGTGTCAGGTCCCACACCCAGTGGAGCCTGCTTAAGTTTCTCTCTCTCTCTTTCCCTCTGTCCCTCCCCTTGTGTGCTCTCTACCCCCCCAAAAAATACTGTTCTATTATTGTATACACGCCCACATATATACGTACATACACACATATATTTAATAGTTTCTCAAGGATAATTTTGGAGCATTTCAAGTGTATCGTATAACTTGGTTTGTGAGTGGTAGATACATAACGAACCAAAAAGGAGAAAAAAAATACCCAACAATATTCTATAAGTTGTACCTTGTGAGGCTGGGAGGAGAGGAAGTTGGCTGGAAGGAGGGGAAGCTGGGAAGTATCTCTAACCCATAGATACTTTACTTTTTTTAGATTTTTTTAATTTTTAAATAATCTCTACACCCAATATGGGGCTTGAACTCACAATTCTGAAATCAAGAGTTGTATGCTCTAAACTGAGCCAGACAGGTGCATTTTAAAACATATTCACCCCCACATAAAAAACCAAACCCATTCCCAAACCCAAAGAAAACACAACCATACAACATAAGTTTCTCATCAAACAACTGTGAAAGAAACCAAATACACTATCCTATTACATTAAAATGAATGGCTTCTAAGTGGGTAGGATTTACTGAGGATAAAGAGCACAGAGCAATAATTACTTAAGACTTCAAAGAATACTTTAGATGAAGTGAGCCATATAGATGATGGCAGTTTTATCTGTTAAAGTGTACATTAAAAAAAAAAAAAAAACACTTCATATTGTTTTAGTCCTGAGTCTCTATTCTCTTTCAGTACTTTAAAAAGGATTTAAGTGATAAGCTTTTGTTTCGTCCTTTCCTAAAATGGATGTGGCTAGCAATTGCTTCAGAGGAGCTTACGTGAAGACTGTTGGTATGATTCAAGGTAAGAGATCTTTTGGAGGAACACTGCAATTGCGGTTAGTGGCCGAAAACTACAACAAAAAACTTCCAGCATTCAGTATGAAACAGAAGGAGGGGGCTAACGCCCAATCAAGTACAAAAACCACTTCCTTTTTGAGTTAAGCACAGAGAGCAAATCAATTATCTTATTAATACTCTTCTACAATAAAGACAAAATATTGGTTAACCAAAATATGGAAAAACAATTTTCAAGCGAATAACCTCTTTTTGATTAAGAAAAACATACTCTTAACAGCTGTTTCACACCAGGAATTATGCTAACTGCTATGAAAATACAAAGTTTCATCGGACACTGACCTTAAACTACTTACTGTCTAATAGAAAGATCGGATAGGTATAAAAAAAGAACATTACAGTAGAAAGTAACAAGTTGTAAGAGTGGTAAAAAAAAAAAACTGTGCAGGGGCACCCGGGTGGCTCAGTCGGTTGGGCATCTGACTCTTGGTTTCAGCTCATATCACAACCTCAGGTTCCTGGGATTAAGCTTCGTGATGCTTCAGGCTCTGCACTTGGGGTAGTTGGCTTCTCTCCCTCTCCCCAACTGCCCCTCCCCTGCAAATGCATGTGCTAGTGTGTGATCTCTCTAAAATAAATAAATCTTAAAAAAAAAAAAGACCCTGTATTGAAAGACCAAAGGAAGAAAGTGACTTCATGGAAGGGCAACTTGAGATAGTGCAGATGGACTGAGACACATGGGATGAATTAAAAAGTATGGGATGAGGCATTCCATTGGGAGAGAGCAATATCAGCAACAACTGGCAAGTAATCCTTCATATGAAGTATTTAACTGTACATGAACCCAAGACAAATCAAATCCGTAACCCCCCCAAAAAAACAGAAAACCGAAACAAAGAAAAATTGAAAAATTTTAAATGTCATTAAAATTTTAAGAAAATTTCAAAATATGTTCACACCAATAGTTTAAAAGAAGCTTCTTAGAAAACCCTTCTATAGTTTTAGCTTATTACACTGTAAAATAAAATAAGTATTTCAAAAATAAAACAATTATGTTGACCTCAAGCACAACTAAACAATAAGAGGGAAATGAAAACATCTGATCTCACAAGTTTCACCCCACCATTTAACTTTGCAGTAGGAATGGTGTTTTAATAGGAATGTTAACACAATAAGAGAACTGTAGAAAGTACAGAATGGAAGTATTTATAATTGATTAAAAGTATATATTTACAATGGCATTAAAAAGGAGAGCAAATCCTCTTGTATAACTTACCAACATAAAATGAACAGTTGGAATGCAATAAACTTTCAGTCCATAAGCGACAAAGTTCACTTTCAGTCAGAGCTTCAACTCCGTAACAAGCTTGATATTCCACTTTTGGTAGTACATAAACTGGAAATTGCTGAAATGCACAGTTACACTTTTTCAAAGCTCCATTAATTTACTCTTAGTAGAAAATACATTTGCCTACAGTTTTGCCACTTTGAAATGCTTTCAGGTAATCTTATTTTATCCTTTCAAATACAGCAGAATTCAGACAGAAAGATGGAAAGAACCCTTGTTAGATGTGGGCAAGAGGTGGATAGATAAGAGATCCTGAACGAACAGCTCTCTCCCACCTCCACCCAAAATTCACATACCTCCCTACATATGCACACATTTTATCAGGGAATGTAACTGACAGTAGCATCCTTGGAACAGAGCCTATGATACATAATTGCCCAAAGGTTCAAAGCTGGATGCTAGAAAGCAAAGACTGTTATATTAGTAATTTGCAGAGGATAAAAAAAGGTAAGAATTTTTAGCACTTTTAAAGCATGAGACACATGGTATCAGGCTCAAATACTCTGAGCAGCTTTTTTTCATTCTAAGAATGAAGGTATAAGCATTAATATTTACACTAACAACTGTGAGTGTCTTTATCTTGATTAATACAAAGGCTTTGCTCCAAACACTAGTAAAGTAGCCAATCAGAGTTTATTGGTCAGGACACTAAATAGATTAAGTAAAGTAACTGTGGCCATCACTAGTGTAAAGGAGGATATGCAAGGAAGTACATGCTTGTGAAATAATGTTAGTCATGTTCACTGTGCTCATGTTATCTCATTTCTGTCAAAGAATATTCTACTCTTAATAGTAGTCTCTTCATTTCCAGCTGCAGAAGGAGAAATACATGATTTAAAAAATTTATTCAAAGTGATATAGCTAGTTTGTACTTCTGAAATTATATGAAGTTGCCACTATTCATATACTTGAAAATATTTCATAAATGTTTCTGAATTCCTGATTTTCACCAAGTGGCAAATTTAGTGGGCTTGGAACAATGATGGTGATAAGAACAATCCAAATCCAGTAAAACTTCTGTTAACCATAAACTTGGTTCATATGGTTACCTGTGAATGGTGTACAACTCTTTTAAAGCAGTATTTCTTCAATTTCAATGTGCATATGAATAACCTGGTGAGTAACTTTGTTAAAATGCAGAATCTGAGGTGAAGAACAAGGTTTTGCTTTTTTTTTAAATTGAAGTATAATTAACATACAGTTTTATATGTTTTTTTTAATTTCAGTTTCTTCTTTTTTTTAAGATTTTATTTATTTATTTGACAGAGAGGGACAGCGAGAGAAGGAACACAAGCAGGGGGCGTGGGAGAGGGAGAAGCAGGCTTCCTGCGGAGCAGGAAGCCCGATGCGGGGCTCGATCCCAGGACCCTGGGATCAGGACCTGAGCTGAAGGCAGATGCTTAACAACTGAGCCACCCAGGCACCCCTTTATATTAGTTTCAAGAGTACAATACAATAATTCAACAATTCTATACAGTAGGTTTTGCATATTTGATAAGCTGTTGTTCCAGGGGCCAAACCTTGAGTATGAGACCTCTAACGGTGTCTTCTCAATTAAAAAAAATTAAATTGTGATTAAGATAATTTTACTGGTAAAGGCATTTTATTATATAATAATTCTTCAGCAACTGGTAATCTGCATTTAACAACTATAAGTTAGAGATAAAGAAATGGAGGTCAAAAGGGTTAAGAAATTTGCTCAGGGACAGAGCCAGTTTATAGCAGAGTTGAATAATTGATAAAGAAGATATCCTTTTTGGATCATAAGTAGATCTTCCTTGATAATACTGCCTTATATCTATGAAACTAAGTCCTGAATCTGCTTTTAATTTCTGTATGTATTCTACTGCCACCTCCAGGAAGCCACGGGAAAGAAAAGTCTGAATATTTTATGGTAGTATTCAAAAATTAAAGTGAAATTTTAAATTCAAAGTTTCAAACTATAAAAATTGAGTTTACTATTCCTTTCTCCCTTGAATGGTAACTCTTATTCTCCCTAACTGAAAACTTTTCTTGGTTCTGTCTTCCAAATTTTCACATAAACCTTTTAAACTTTTCCATACAACCCTAGATAGATATTTCATAGCTAGTATCATAGTATAGTGAAGAGACTTCTAAGTATTTTAAAGCTTTATCTAAACAAGTTGGTTTTTAAGTAGTAAATATTAAGAGAATGCTTGTTTACCTAGAGTTTAAATAGAGCTACTTTAAAATTTCTCAAACTAATACTTAAATTATCCTAAAGTTCCCTTCCTTAATAATACCAGTTCCTCTCATTTACTTATTACCTGTTTATTTTGCTTCTAGGATGTAAAACATTTGGGAGAAACAGATAAATAGGACATAATTCCAAAGGAAATGCATTCTACTAAGGGATTTAAACCAAGTGTACTAAACAATTACATATAATAAAAGGTACAATATGATAACCACTGAAAATTTTAAAATTTTACTCTGAGTTGGACATAATGAAAAACACAAGGCTCCTATTTAGATATTCTTTGGGGTTCAACTATTTTGATATATTTTGATGAAGAGTGAATTCTCTCCTATAAGGTTTCATCTCAACATTTACAAATTGCATTTTAGTGAACTGAATGACAATGTCCTTAACAGGTTGTCTGTTTCAAGAATTAATTCAGTATCTGGTTATTTCCCTAAGCTATTCTTTAAGAGATACTGGCCATCAATAGTTTCTAACTGCTGTGAGCTGCAGATCAATACAAAGTGGTATGGGTTCAAAAGGTAGAAAGTGAAAGAAATGAGGTTAGCCCCCAAATAAATCAGAGATGTAGCAAGTAAAAATTAAAGAAATAAAACACTGAATATATAATACATAGCACTGACACTACATATATTCAAGATGTTCATGCAATGGCCATTAAATTGATCATCATTAAATATAAATGAGATGGGAAAAATTAGCAAATAAAGTAAAATCTTTTAATTCAGACAATATTAGCATTTATTTCGGAGCAGATTAATACAAAATCTTTGGTATTTTATTATTCCTTGTAAAAAACACTACCCCATACATTTAATTCAAAACCATTTGGTTTCTAAAATTTAAAGTTTGAACCACAGATAAAAACCAAATTATGAGAACTAAGAATTTAAAAATGTATTTACAATCTTCTTTCTATTTGACAAAGGATAATGACATCATCAAGCAAAAGATCCTCTAGGTCCACTGGATTCTGGTGAACAAAGATCCTAGATCCTGATGGGTTAGCTTTAGAGTTTTTTTCATGATAGACCCTGCTACTAGCCACTGTGGAAGGCTGGGCAGCCCGCCCTGCCTCCTTTCCTTCCTTCCTTCTTTTCTTTCTTTTCCAAGTTATTCCTTAACATGACAAAGCAGTAGTCAGGGACTTGATCCACAAGGGTTAATGCTGGAACACCACTACTTTCGAGCACATGATTCCTAGCCCCAAACATACTAACATTATTCTAAAGTAGTCATTGAGGATTCTTACGGGTAGTAAGTTAGAAAGCAAGAGATAGAGACACCAAAATTAAAAAAATAATAATAATATAAAAATATAAATATAAACACACACACACAATGACAAATGTACACCACAGAAAAAATTCTCTTAAGTAAAAAGGAAAAGAAAGACATCAGTATAATCAATTATAATATAGAGGCTCCTCTTTATTTACCAGAGTTCAGTGGTCACACACAAAAATCAAACTAATCTGAATGAGAACTTCAAACATCAAATATGGAAAACTGGTATAAAGAACCAATTACTCAAACTGTAGCAAGAACTTCTTAACTGAAAAATATTTTTTATATCAATCCACCCCAAAAAACAACAGGGGAAAAAGAAAGGAAAACATTTGGTCTTCTAACAATTCTGGGAAGACTTCAAATGCATGTGAAAGCCCACCTTTGAAAACTTGGGACTTCTAAAATGAGTCAAGAAGATCCCCAACGTAAGAGAAAAAGGGGCTAATATGTCACAGTGAAATTCCAAATTTACAGAAAGCAGGAATATATGTGCCAGTCCAGGTCAAATCTATGATGGTGCCATTTTTCATTAAGTTTATAAATTCCATGTAAGAATGTTACCAGCATTCAAGAATTTTATATAACACACTTTCTACTTCCCTTTATTAAAAATGTTTTCAGTATTTTACTAAAAAAAACCACAAAAACCAAAAAGCCCCAGCTCAACCTGGAAAAATTCCAATAGTGGTCAACAATTTAAAATTAAACTTCATAACAATGGCATGTTAAATATCTGCTGATTATCTACTTATACTACCACATCCTAACTCCCCAAGTAACAACTTACTCTTCTGATTTTCTTCCGTTTTTTAGAACGTGGTCTCGTCTCTATCCTCTGGACACTGCATCGCACAAGTAACAATAGGTCTTGTAGGCTAAATAACTTGTAAACAAAATTTCCTTCCTGAGGAGCTACATATTCTGATGTATCTTCAACATAGTCCTGTAGTTCATACGGCAATCCTTTAAAAATAATTTTATTTCTCATTATTATTTTAAAATACATTAGCACTTTATCCATCATAATTCAAGAAAAAAATTCAGTTATCTATTTTTATGTTTCTATCAACTTTTTCTATTTTCTCTGAGTTGAACATCTAACTATTACCATTTCTGTTTACTTTTACCGGAACTGCCGCCAAGAGCTAAGGTTAAACCTTTAACTACCACCTTCACTAATTCTAGACAAAGTTTAAATTTACGAGACAACATATGAAGAAGAAAAAAAGTTTTAAAAAAGTGATGTTTTTTCTAATCTAGGCAGAGCTGGGGTACAGCTTTATATCTATCTCAGAAAGTGAAAAAGTCTAAAACTACAGTCCAACACCATGAATTAGTAAATTTTGGACTCATAAAGGTTTATGATTATTTTTGATCACTTCCCCTTCATCAGTTCAGTGAGCCATATTACCTGTAGTTACAGTAGCCACTGTACATGCTGGATAAACATAGGTTACAAAAATCCATACAACTTTGTGTACATATTTAAAAGAATTTGGAAGCTGATACACTGATCAGTACATTGAAAAATGAAGTATCAATGAGCATGTAAATATTATAAGACAGGTCACAACAAAGAGAAAGTGAGGGAATAAAGGAGAAAAACCTAAGGATAAGGAAGAGGCAAAATAGTTAATATAAAGGTCCTTATAAATATTTACTTACGTCCTTTTGGCTTCTGAAACGCAGAAGGCCATACAGATTTTGGCCAACTAGAGGCATCTGAAGGAGCAGAGGATTGCTCAGAAGCAGGAGGTTGTTTAGAATTTTCCAAATTCATTAAGGGCAATTCAGGTATTTTTCTGGAAATTGGCTTTAGGAGTTCATCCTGCATTTTTAAAATTTCTCCAACTGGATCAAATTTTTTATATACTCGTTTGATAGGTTTTTTTAAAACACATGACTCTTCAGGACTACAAGTAGCATTAGTCTGGTTTCCTACAGAAGCCTGTGCTGAAGAAGAATTGGGGCTTGCTGGTTTAGAACTTAAATTAGAATTCATATCAGTTGTCTTTCCATTACTATTATTTTGACACTCTGTATCAATGATTAAACAGTCTTCATCTGTATCACTATTGCAAAGAATTACATCTTCACTTCTTACTGCTTCTGAGGTAACAGTCTTTTCCTTTGAATTGTCTGAGTTCTCCAGAACATTTAGTTTTTCAGGGGCATATACCATATCAGTAGCCGAATCATTTTTATGAGAGGTTTCAACTTCTGTAGAATTTTCTAACTGTAAGGAATCAGATGTTTTCAAGTCATTATCCTGCATCAAAAACTTGTCAGAATTTGATGCCTTTTCATCACATGGTACAAATCCCTGATCATCTTTATTTTTGCACTCTTCAGGGCCACCATCCATACCAGTCACCAGCTGTTTCTCCTTCTGCAACTGTTCCATCAGAATTTGAGATAAACTTCTAGAATGAGCAGAAATGTCTGGTGCGGTTGGTATCACAGATGTGGCTGCTGTGCTGGGAGCTGTGGGAGTATCTGTTGTGTTGGATACTGTGGAAGTGCTTGCTGGACTCGGTGACTTTGATGGTTTGGTGGTGTTTACTCCAAAAGTTTCAAGTTCTGTGACGTCACCATCAAAATCCAGGTCCAAATTTTCAAGGGTCTCAATTTTTCGGCACTCATTAACTTCATAAGACATCTTAAGAAAATATATTGGTAAACTATTAGCAGGTATTCCAGGACACCCGTCACCTATCTCTTAATGCCCCTACCCCTCACAAAGATAGTTCATGCTCTTTAAAAGAAGAAAGAAATGTCTAATGGCTTTGGAAGGTTCTTGCTTAAGATAATGATAAACTACTAGCAACTAATTTATTCAACCTTATCTTCCCATTGAAATGTTTTTTTTTTTGCATTCAAGAGTTTAATGGATCACTGATTTTTTTTGTTTTCAAATTATTTTTTTAAATTTAAATTCAGTTAATTGACATACAGTATACTATTAGTTTCAAGGTAGAATTCAGTGATTCATCAGTTGTATATAACACCTGGTGCTCATTACATCACGTGCCCTCCTTAATGTCCGTCACCCAGTTACCCCATCCCCCTCCCCCCCAGCCTTCCCATTGAAATGCTGATGAAACACAAGACAAATTTGCCAAGTTGTAACAGCACAGGAAATAGGGAACACTTGTGAACCCACATATCCCAAAAGGAATTTCCACTAATCAAAAAAATAGAACCACAAAGAACAAATGTGGGGCCAAAGAGGAAGGCAGTAGATTTTCACTGATACCCACTCCATTACACTCTCGCAGAGACACCTGTATTTAGCTGACCAGGAGGAAAGCCTCTTTGCCACTGTGAAGAAGCTGCTCTCTAATGTAGCCTCTGATGTATCCCTAACATCAACAGTGATTTTCTACACCTACTCAGAGAAAACAACTCTTAGTAATATGGACAGGAAATGATTTTATTGTATTCTGGGACATGAAGCCATTGAGGTTGTAGTTTTTCATGTACTGTTCTGGTAATGGAAGAACTATAGACAGCTTTAATTTATTCAAGAATAAACTGTCCTCTCCCCAAGCAGCAATAGATCTCTCCCCAATCTAGCAAAGGAATTTGGATAAATACTATAAAAATCTGGTTACAAACTATACACACCCACCAGCCGTACAGTTTAGGATCTGAGGGAGGAATATTCTAACAGCAATCACAGAGTAAGAAAGAACAATCTATGTAAGTTATTCAACCTCTCTGAACCTCAATTTCTTCATCTCTAAATAGTGATAATAGGGTCATCTTCTTGGATTTGTTCTAAGGATTAAATGAGAACTTGTATATAGAAAGTTTCTTGGCATAGTCCTTGGCACATAGTAAAAAACTTCTCAGTAAATGGTAACTCTTACAAAGTTGACCACCAGATTTAGTAAAAAATAAATAAATAAAAGTTAACCATATGCTGTTTACACGAGGCATTCTTACACAGAAAGGTTAAAAACAAAACAATGGGACATAACATCAAGAAATGGAAATAAGAGAGAGCAATATTAAGTGTTAGACAAAACAGAATTCAATGCAAAAAGCATCAAAGGAATCCTATACTGAAAAAAGATGAAATCCATGAATGGATAATAAATTGTGACATGCCAAATAACTTTAAAATATGTAGTCAAAATTGAGAAATAAAAGGAAAATTTGACAGAAACACAATTGTACTTGGTCAACAGTACACTGTCTCTGAATAAAATAGGGATATAGGAAGTACATATACTATTAAATGAAACCAATATATATGAATGACTGAAAACATATATATAGACTGCAAAGATATACCTTTTCCCTCCCAAGAATCCAAGGGGTATTTCCAAAGATGGACTATAAATTAACATATAAAGAAAACATCAATATAGCACAAAGCAGAATCTGCTAAGATCTTACTCTCTGTTTAGAAGGAAATAAAATTAGTAATCTTAAGAAAAAATATAAACAACAACAATAAATCCAAGCACTTGAACCTTAAAAAACCCTCCAAATTGTTGGATAAAAGAAGAAATTAAAAATAATTGCAGAATAGTTAAAAAGCAACAGAAAATAGAACACTAGACATTAAAGATCAGAAATATCATTCACAAGTCTTTTCAAGAAATAAGAAAATACTAATATAATTATAATAATGAAATGAACAAATTTAATAATTATAAAATCAAAAATTAATGAATTAAAAAACAATGGTCTCATCTTGAACAGATAAAATTTTAAATATCATTCATCTGTAAATACTTAAGTATGAAGCTGTAAAAGGATTCTTCTCTAAAACATATTATTAGTTATATGAATAAAAATTAATAATTCCTTAATGTCATAACATATCTAATCAATGTTAAAATTTCCAAGTCTGATAATTGTCTTTTTACAATTGTTTATTGGAATCAGGACCTAATCAAGATCCCCACATTTGGTTGACATATCTCTCAATTTGCTTTAATTTGTCAAATGCCTTGCCCCCATATTCTGTCAACTCCCATATCACCAGATATTTGTAGGAAAAAACAAGTTACTTATTCTGTATCCGTCTGATGTCATTTAACACATTCTTCTATTCCCTAAATTTCCTATTAAAACAATCTAGTACCTTTATTAGATTTCAGGTACAGTTTTTTTGTTGTTTTTTAATCTGAATATGGTGGTACTGTGTACTTTCTACTTCAACCAGGAGGCTAATGATGTCTGGTTATCTTTCTTCTTGTGATATTACAATTGATCTGTTGGTTCCTCAAATGTCCTCAACTTAATCTATCCATTATGAAATTCCTCACTGATCTAATGATTTTAATAGCCAACACTGATGGTTACTGCTTAGAGTCACTATTTCATTAGGAGCTGCAAAATGGTGACAGTCATATTCTATCATTACCCTAAAATATAGTTTGTACTAGAAAGGCAAGACAAATATCTGGTATTTTTTCTTTTTATAAACAGTTTTTAGAATGACTTTATGTACTAGCACCCTCCAAAGGTGACTAGTACTTTTTTTTAAGTATCATTATGAGTTCAGGGGTTTTAACATATTTCATATGTTTTAATCCATTGCAGTCATTCTTTGTCATGTCTAAATGACACATCTCTGGTCAATAGGAAACCCTCCAATTGGCTCCGGCATCTTTTTGATACTATTCCGTTATTACTATAGGGCTTTTATACTTAACTTCTTTAAAGATTTTATTTATCTGTCAGAGAGAGAGAGAGAGTGCATGAGCAGGGGCGAGGGACAGAAGAAGAAGCAGGCTCCCTGCTGAGCAAGGAGCCCGATGTGGGACTCAATCCCAGGACCCTGGGATCATGACCTGAGTCGAAAGCAGATGCTTAACTGAATGAGCCACCCAGGCACCCGAGCTTTTACTTAACTTCTTGATTGGCATTTATCTCTCTTCTATCTCTGAAATTCTTGGTTCCTACTATACACATAATTACTTGTTTGTGTTATATTATCTAATGTGTTGAAAATAACAAAAGTAATATCATTTCTAACAATATAGTTGCTAAAGGCAGTTTAAGATTTTTTGGCAGTTCTTTTTGTACTTAGGATATAAATCTTTAGGGATGTATAGTCAAATTAGTAAGTCTCTAATCATTTAAAATAATTCACTGAGTGGTTAAACCACTAACTTGATATACAGTGGATTAATGTGTTTCATTTCAGCTTAGGCTGGCTTTTATAACATTTCAAAAATTTGTTTTATAGACATGTAAAACATTTATATGACTCAAAAGTCAAAACTGTAAAACAAAATACATTTAGAGAAATCTAGTTGACATCTCTGCTTCCTCTACTTTGTTTCTTCCTTCCCCCATGGTTAAACATTTTCATTAGTTTTAGGTTTATTCTTTATTATGTAGGGTTTTTATTCTTTTTAATATAAGCATACATAAGCAAATAAGGGTATGTGTGTAGTATATATTTGTACTTCCCCCTTCATAAAAAGTAGCATATTACAAAAAATGTCTTCTTCCTTGTCTTTTGTATTATGATTTACAAAAATATGGAACGTTTCATGAATTTGCGTGTCATCCTTGCGCAGGGTTCCAATTTTAGTATATGTGCTGCCGAACTGAGCACCTTCCTTACCTTTTTCACTTAACAGTATATCTAGGTATCACTCCACAGCTGCCTATCTATACCTTCCTCATTCCTTTTAATACCTGCATGGTACGCTACTGAGGATGTACAGGTTATTTAATCAATACCCTATTAAGGGACACGTGGTTTGTTTCTAGTCTTTGGCTACTACTAACAGTGCTGCCATGAATACTTTGCACATGCATTTTGCTTTTTTCCTAGTGTACTTTTTTTCTGTTTGTTTTTTTTTAAAGAATTTATTCATTTGTCGGAGAGAGAGAAAGCGTGCATAAGCAGGGGGAGCGGCAGGCAGAGGGAGAAGCAGGCTCCCCTTTGAGCAAGGAGCCCAACTAGGAACTCAATCCCAGGACTCTGGGGTCATGACCTGAGCCGAAGACAGACAATTAACCGACTGAGCTGCCCAGGCAGCCCGGTAAGATTTTATTTTTAAGTAATCTCTACACCCAAAGCACAGTTCGAAGTTACAACCCCAAGACCAAGAGTCACATGTTCTACCATTAGAGCCAGTAAGGCACCCCCTCCCTAGTGTACTTCTGAACTACATTTCTAGAATTGAGATTTCTAGAGCAAAGATGAACCCATTTCATGTTTTGTGGGTGTATCTTTCTTCACTTGACTATGGAAATGTTATAGCAGTTGTCTTTTTTTTCCTCTAATACTTTTGTAAGAGCTTCCATCAACAATCCTCTTCTGTTTCTCGTCTTCAAATTAGATGGGTTCTCCTGCTCCTACGGGAGGACAATCCTGTGTAAGGTCATGCCAAGACAGCTTTCTGAACTTCATGGCTCTAAGTTCATGCTGCCACTGTTACCACAAGGTATGTATTTATGTATGTAGGTAGGTAGGTAGGTAGGTATGCATATAAATTTGTGTGTGTATGTGTATAAAATCTTAAGTATATTCTGAAATCTGCTTTCTCTAGTCCCCTCTACCTCAGTTATATGAAAACTTCTCTTTTCTTTACCTTTAATGTCCTTGTTTTGCTCAATATGAACTCTACTACTTGTCTGGGTGAATACTTTTGTTTTGAAAGGGCTTTGGTTGATTAGTTTCTAGGGTTTTGAGGGCTCAGGTCATCTCAGAACTCTCTTAATTTCCTGAGTTCCCCTGGACTCATTTACAAATTAGAGCCTATCCACATTATTTTTCACTTGTTTTTCTTTATTCCTTCTTGCATCTGTACCATGCTCCTTCTGTCCGGGATTATTTTCCTTGTGCCTGAAGAACATCCAATAAAGGCAGTCTTCTGGTAGCAAACCCAGTTTTTATCTGAAAATATCTTTCATTTTTCATGTAAGGATATTTCACTGGTTAAAGAATTTTAGTATGCGGTCATTTTAGCACAATACATTGTTTCAGTGTCTTCTAGGTTCCATTGTTGCTGTTGACAAATTACTTGCCAGTCTAACTCTCAGTCCTATAATGGTAATGTGCCTTTTGTTTTTCTGGTGGATTTTTTTTTTTTTTTTTAAGATTTACTTATTTATTTATTTGAGAGAGAGAAAGCAGGGAGGGGCAGAGGGAGAGGGGAAGAGAGAGTCTCAAGCTGACTCCAAGCTGAGTGCAGAGCCCAATGCAGGGCTCAATCTCATGACCCTAAGATCACTACCTGAGCTGAAACCAAGAGCTGGACGCTTAACTGACTGTGCCACCCGGGTGCCTGGCTTCTGGTGCCTTTTAAGAGTTTTTTATTTCCAACTATTGCTTTGGACTGATTATCTCTTTTACACTATTCTTCTGGATAAAACTACACCTATGTTAGATGTTCTCACTATATCCTCTATATCTCTTGCCCTGTTCTCCCTATTTTCTATCTTTTTGTTGTCTGTGTTTCATTATGGATAGTCTTTTCAGACTCATCTTCCAGTTTATCAATTCTCTTTTCAGCTTTATCTAAGGTGCTAATAACCCCATTTACAAAATCCTTAACTTGCTATATTTTTCAGTTTAAAATTTTTTCTTTAGTTCTTTTTCAAATCTACTATCTCTTTTAAAGTTTCTAGTTCCTCATTGAAATTTTCAAGCATGGCTTTAACTTTCTTGAATGCTGTGTAATTAAACAGAGTTGGCTAACAGTTTGTGACTGATAATTGCAGGATCTGTTTCTGTGAGTCAATTTCTTCGGTCATTGTTTCTGATGATTCTTGCTCACAGTATCTAGTTCAGTTATCCTTTGCTTTTTGGATGCTTTATTTAAAAAGTTAACTGTAGAAATAATTTAAGGCTCAAAATGACATTATGTTCCTCTAAGAATTATTTTCATTGGTTCTTACTAGGTGTCTAGAGACACTAGAAATCCAAAAGCATCTCAATCCAAGTTCAAGGCCTGAAAACTCAGGCTACAATCTCTGAGAAAGTGGATTTATTTCCAGTTTACCCTTACTTCCTGGGGTGCAGCCCTGTAGGGTTCAAGCCCTTGGTAGAAAACCAAACTTTGACTTTTATCCCCCTAGTCTTATGATGCTGCTAAAAGCATAGTTCATTTTTTGCTGCCCCTTCAGAAATGGCAAATACCATTCAGGGCAAAAATGACTCTGAGTGAAAGACTTACCTCTCTGGATTCTGGTCTTCTCTAGTATCTCAGCCCTGTAATTCCTCACTATCTTGTTAGCCCTTTGATGATTCTAAGAAAGAAATTTTTATATTTTGTCCAGCTTTTTTAGTTGTAATCAGTAATGGCAAAGGTCCATATTACTTGATTTGCCATTACAGAAAGAAGTTACTGTCGCTTTTTATCCCTTTTAACCTATTTCATGTTTCTTCATAGTGCTTGTTACTTCCTGACATTCACCTCACACCAAGTATAAGATAGATTTAAAAATGTAAAAAGGGGCACCTGGGTGGCTCAGTCATTAAGCGTCTGCCTTCAGCTCAGGTCATGATCCCAGGGTCCTGGGATTGAGCCCTGCATCAGGCTTCCTGCTCGGCGGGAAGCCTGCTTCTCCCTCTCCCACTCTCCCTGCTGTGTTCCCTCCCTCACTGTCTCTCTCTCTGTCAAATAAATAAATAAGAATCTTAAAAAAAATAATAAAATAATAAAATAAATAAAAAAGAAAAATGTAAAAAAAGAAAACTCAAACTTTGGAAGTGCTTTATGATATTACACCATAAATATATTAAAAGCAAATGGCAGAGAAGAACATAAACAATTATGAAACGCAAAAGGTTAATATTCTTAAAATAGTATGAGCTCATAGGTATAAATAAAATTTTAAAGAAAGATTTTCTATTTTCTAATTTTGTTGGCTTTTTCACTTTATTCAAGTCGCTGTTCATATTTCCTGTCCTTGGAAAAGCCTTCTTGATCATCAATTTAAAACAGTCCCATTCCCATCTCTTTACCCTTAACCTACTCTATTTTTCTGCATAGCATTTATCACTAGTTGCTTGTTCGCTATGCTTTTATTATCTCATCCTCTATCACTAATGTAAGCTGTGAGAGAAAAAGAGACTTTATTTTTATTCACTGCTGTATCCTCAGTGCACAGGATAGTATCTGCTCAATAAATATTTGTAAAACGAGTAAAATGAATGGATAAAGTTTTGTCTAAACACAAAATAATAAAAATAGTATTTATGGAGTGCCAAGCATTGTCCTAAATGTTTTACTTGTATTAACTCATTTAATCCCAAATAATCCTGAGTTAGGTACTGTCATGAAACCCATTTTACAGATAAGCAAACCAGAGACAAAGAGAAATTACGAAGCTTGCCTAAGGTCACGCAGCTATTGAGTATACTGAAAAGGATTAACAATCTGGCCAAATACTTTCTGCACCAATCAAACTCATCTATTCCTTTTCATACTTAAAAACTCTTGAATATGAATGAGGCCAATTAAATAAAACCACTATCATGATTACCACCACCACTAAGTTTTTACATATATACTAAAGACTGTGCTCAGCATTTTACATATAATATCAAACTTAATCCTTACAACAGTCTTTTGAAGTAGGTATTATCATCTTTCTTTTACAAAAGGAGATAACTGAGGCTGAGGGAGGTTAATTCAGTTGCTTAAAGTCTAGCTTGACTTGGGGTTCAATTTTAATTTTTAATCTAAAGCCTTTATTTCTAACTACTAGATTTAAAGGCTTGGAATAAAACTTTATGCTTCAAAAAGATAAAGAAGTACATTCCCTTAAAAAAAAAAGCAAGCATTACATACTTCCATTTCAGACATATAATCTTCTGGTTTGTCCATAAATACTGCAGAGACTGGAACAGATGTGTTTTTGGACATCATGAATTTTAATGGAACTTCATGGAAGATTTGATTTCTCTCTCTCATTGTCATTTTCTTTTGGGGAAGTGGTGAATTAATATAAATTACTTTAACTGGTTTTGAACCTTAAAACAAAAACAGAAGAAAGAGGGTGATTAGTTTCTAGAAGTTCTATTTCAAAACAAACAAACAGGATGTAGGACAGAAAGATCACCAAAGAAATATAGCATAGGAAAGTATAACACGTCTCATGTATTTGCCTCCCTTGAACTTGTGATCTTCAATGTCCCTTACAGATATAAGGGCTAGAGAATTTGAACTGGCAAGAAAAATATGTTCTCTTTCTAATAAATTTTTAAAAAGGTTTTCTTTTTATTTCATATAATTTTACTATCATTATTACTCAGTTCTTATACAACTATGCTTTCAAAAAGTGATAAAATTCAACCACAGAGAATATATTATATTTAACTCTAATCTGTAGTTTTATTTCATTAGATACAGTTCTATATTTACTATAATTGTTGTATATAATAAAATGAATCTAGAAGATATTAACTTACTGTCCAAAGAAAAACTATCCTATGCTTACAAGTATAGATCTATTTTAATTCTGAACTCTAATACCAGACAAGTAAATATCTTGGAAACTCACTCATTTGAGGTTGTCTAATAAAGTATTGCATTCTTTTCATTTCAGTGAAAAGACAGAGAACCTCATTATTTCATGTATTTTTGGCTACTCTAAACCATAACTATTTCTTTCTCACCGCCCCCAATATGAATACAAGTTTTGTAGATCTAATTACTCATGTGTGAGTATGAACTCTATAGTAGTATTATATATTTAAAATTCTACTAAATGTAAATGTAAAATTCACATCCTTCTTAAATCAAAACCTAAGATTTTTTTATTTGACAAATGATCACTTATGTTTAGACAGCTGAAATAGAATTGTTCCAACTCCTCTTTTGAAACTATTACTTGTTATGGCAAATCACAAACCTGCAACGGGTATTACTTGAATACACACAGGAATTTCCCACTGTTCCTTGTAGTTTGGTCCATGATTATTTAATAATGTAAATAATGATTGACTGGTTAGAGCTATCTGAGGGTGATATCTTGAAACAAGCTTCTCTGCATTTGGATCTTTACTAATATCCTGAAAAACAACATATAACTTGTTACTTTGTTATATTTATTGGAAATTTCTTTGATGAAAAGAAGGGAGACATTCAAAAAGGGGACTTTATTTTTTTTTAAGATTTTATTTATTTGAGAGAGAGAGAAAATGAGAGAGCATGAGCTGGGGGAGAGGTAGACTACCTGCAGAAAAGGGAGCCCGACGCGGGGCTGGATCCCAGGACCCTGAGACCATGACCCAAGCTGAAGGCAGAACGACTAAGCCACCCAGATGCCCCAAGAAGGGGACTTTAGAACAGCAAGATCGTATGTACTTTATGAGGTACAGCAGATTACCTGGGAAAATCCAAAGTACTTTCCTACTTACATAATGCATAGCTGCAGCTGTTTTTTCTGGTGTCTCAGTGGTAGATATGTTATCTTTTGAGAGCTGCAACTTCACAGGCATTGAGGGAAATACAGTTTTCACATATTTTACACTGCCCTAAGTAAGAAAAAAGGGAATATCTTACTGCAAATACCACATGTATTTTTCCCCTAAGTATCTTTTCATCAGATGAAACTCTTAACTTAAAATTCTCCACTCTACTTTAGAGCCTTCTTAAAGCCATGACTTCCATGATTTTGCTTGACAACCTACATATATGTTTTTTTCAAAAACAGTCCAAGACAAGGGTGCCATGCCATTTTCCTTACCACTTTACATTCTAACCTCTCATTTTATGAGGTACACATATAACAGAAACTCTAAAATATCATCTCTACACACACTTACTTCCAATGATTGTGAGTACAATCATTTAAAAGAAAAAAGGTTCTCTGCTTGTATTCTGGAACACTAAGAAAGATGAGAAATGAAGAAAAGCAAACCAAGAAATAAAGTTAGTAGTGACATTTAAAAAAAAAAAATCAAGCATTGGTATCCATAAAATAAAAAAAGACACATTTGCATTGCATATTTTAAAAGTTATATCTCATTATTGTTCAAAACCTAAACATAAATATTGTCTATGTGAAATATAGGTGATGTTTCAGAGAAAAGTAAGTTTATACCTTCACTGGTAAACCTTACCAATGCGAGAAGAGTTTTTTCTAACTTTAATCCCATCTCTATTCTGAATGGGAAGAATCCCATTAAGCTCGTGACTTCATGAAGAGTATAGAACTCTGGATACTTTTTCACTTGTTCAATACAAGCTCTTAAAATTTGCTAGGAAATAAAAATTAAGAGAAATTCATTTGTATCATAATTCCATAATACAAGAATAATTTAGTTATATGTGACTATATAATTATTCATTATAAATATTAGCCTCATTTCATTAATCAAACTTCTAATAATCCAAGCATAATGTATATTCCTTACTTGAGTTAATCTCTTATTTTCATAATAATTCTTTTCAACCTAATTTCTTAAAAGATTGATATTTCATAATACTAAAATTAGCAATAGTATTAAAATTTAAAATTAAATAGAAAAGATGCATCATATTTTCTGTGCTATTTAAGAAACTGTCAAGGAAATAAAGCCACATGAAAATTTCAACACATTTTCTTGCAATAAAAGCAGTTACATGACTAATTAGAAATAAATAAGTTTAATACACTAAAAAGATTCCAAAGCACAATGAATTAACAAAGTAGTTATCTTACAAATCACTCTAATCTACAACCTAAAAAATAAGTAACAATGTTAAAACTAATTAAATGATGTAGTATTTAGTATTTGCTTCTCTCCAAACTTTTCAAAATACTAATAACTTATCAGAAAATCTAATCAAGAAGGAAATAAAATACACAGCTTTACTCAAGCAGAATATATGACATTGTGATAACATGTAAATAACTCAAAGATGCACAGTGGTTTTGGGTGGGAGTGGGGTTATAATTAAAAAACATATGTATATCATCTTCTAAGAAATGTATTTTTTCTTTTCCTGTCAATGGATCTAATCTGAAGCTTTCAGAATTTACTTTATATCACAAAAGTAAATTAGCAATAAGTGTATCTTTGTAATCTTTATATTCTTTCCCTCAGACATTTATAAAATTTGTCAAGTTACATATTAATAACTTTACTCCAGTCTCTTTTCATCTAATTTCATATCCTCTTTTCCCCTTCCTAAATCCTCACTTCCTGCTGTCTTTCACATTTTCCCCCTCTATCCACTCTTTTCAATGCTAACTTTGGTATTTTATTCAAATATTACTTGCAACTAAGGCAGATATAGGTTAACATGGAAATGTTTTATCTGTGTTTTTTTAAAGATTTCATCTATCCATTTGAGAGAGAGAATGAGAGAGAGAGCGAGCACATGAGAGGGGGGAGGGTCAGAGGGAGAAGCAGACTCCCCGCCGAGCAGAGAGCCCAACACAGGAACTCGATCCCGGGACTCCAGAATCATGACCTGAGCTGAAGGCAGTCACCCAACCAACTGAGCCACCCAGGCGCCCTTCTGTTTGTTTTTAAAAATCCCAGTCAACTGCAGTCAGATCTGCGTATCTTTGCTCATTTATATTAGTTAACTTCTACCCTAACATTCCCATCCTAGAGCAGTCATTACAAGAACTTGAACATACATGCAAAAGAAAGCAATATATAAGAACTATATGACATACAGACTATTCTAGTTAGATATTTGCTCACACATCTTTCTTGGTAAAACTCTGTTGGATGTTAGTGTTTCTTAGTTTCACTTAATTCAGTAATTAGGGAAAGAGAAAGTCACAGGAAAATCTAACATAGTTTTACTCTTATATTCAGATACATTACTATATATTATTAGAGATATTTCATAACTGGTAGGTATTAAGCAACTAAAGGATCATTATTTGATATATTTAAAAGGTTTTTAACTAATAATTTATTTGTCTTTGAAAAACAGCTATGAAGGTTAAGAGATTCTGGCTGTTTCCCATCACCCAACCACCAAATGTTATTTAATATTCAAAATATCTTGAAAACTAAACACACCAAAAGCACACGCATGTACTTAATACAGACCTATCATTACAAAGAAAGGTGAAAATGACTCTGCTCCCTAGATTTTATTTTGGGCCAGAGGGGAAAAATACGTTATCATTCATGTTTGAAATGTAAAAACATAATGGACACTACTTCGGGCAGCGTAGTAGAGTAGGTATACTTTGAAGAGAGAGCACTTCTATCCAAATCCCACTAGATATTGGATAAATTACAACTAACAATTTTCATGCTTACTGGGCTTGGTAAAAAGCAAACAAAATCTCAAGGACCAAAAGCAAATAAATAAACCTCAGACACCTAGAGTGAGAAGAAACAGGAGCAGTGAGCAGAAAACTCATAAAAGATGAAGTATCTTGAGGTCAAATGCCTCCACCAGTGGGAAGATCAGGTGAGGAGCTGAACATGAGACTTACATTTAAGACTCACAAAACAGAGATTTGAACTGATATTTGTACACCCATGTTCAAAGCAGCATTATTCACAACTGCCAAAAGGCAGAAGTAACCAGAGTGTCCATCAATGGATGAATGGATAAGCAAAATGTCCAAATACATACAATGGAATATGTATTCAGCCTTAAAAAGGAAGGAAATTCAGAAACGTGCTAGAACATGGGTGAATCTTGACATTACACTAAGTAAAGTAAGTCACAAAAAGACAAATACCATAAATTCCTCTTATATGGGGTTACCTAGAGAAGATTAAATTCAGAGACAGAAAGTAGAATGGTGGTTGCTACAAACTGGGAGGGATGGGAATTGAGAGTTATTGTTTAATGGATAAAATAAGAAATACGTATTTGGTCTTTGTCCTTGGTTCCTAACACCCTAGGAATTTCCTGAGTGACAAGAATGGATGTCTTTTGTATGCTAATGAAATGACTCATGGCCCCTAGATAACTTCAGGATGGGGGATGGTTGCCAGAAAGACCAGGGCATGATTAGAGGGCTGGAGATTGATTTAATCACCAATAGCCAATAATTTAATCAATCATGCCTAGGAAACAAAGCCTCCATAAAACCCCCTAAACTATGGGGTTCAGAGAGCTCCAAGGTTGATGAACACATAGATGCTGGGAGGGTGGTATGCCTGGAGAAGGCAGAGAACCTCTGTGCCCCTTCCCCCATTTCTTGTCCTATGCATCTCTCTCTTCCATTTGGCTGTTCCTGAGTTGTAGCCTTTATAATAAACTAGAAATAGTAAGTAAAGTGTTCTCCTGAGTTCTGTAGCAAATTATTGAACCAGAGGAGGACGTCATGGGAACTCTAGGCCTACTGTCCAGAGAGTTGGAGAACTTGTTTTGGTGGATAGCGGTGAGAATATAGCTGCCTTCCGGAGAGTTGGAGAACTGGTTGGTGTGGGGAAAAAAACAAAACAAAACATGTATTTGGTATCAAAAATGTCGTTAGCAGAAACGGTTCAGAAATGGGTAGAGAGTCTCAGTTTTGCAAGGTGAAAAGAATTCTGGAGACTGGCTATATAACAATATGAATGTACTTAATATTACTGAACTGCACACTTAAAGATAATGACGATAGTAAATTTTAAGTTATGTGTATTTTACCACGCCTGGGTGGCTCAGTTGGTTAAGCGATTGCCTTTGGCTCAGGTCATGGTCCTGGAGTCCCAGGATCGAGTCCCACATCGGGCTCCCTGCTCAGCAGGGAGTCTGCTTCTCCCTCTGACCCTCTTCCCTCTCGTGTTCTCTCTCATTCTCTCCCTCTCAAATAAGTAAATAAAATCTTTTAAAAAATAAATAAATAAATAAATAAATTCTAAAAAAGGGAAATTCTGACACATCCTACAACATGGTTGAACCTTGAAGAATACAATATGCTAAGTGAAATAAAAATCACAAAAGGACAAAAACTCCTCTTATGTGAGGTACCTAGAAAAGTCAAATACATAGAGCTAGAAAGTAGAACAGTGGTTGCCAGGGACTGGGGAGAAGAGGGAATGATGAGTTATTATTTAATGGGTACAGAGTTTCAGCTTGGGAAGATGAGAAAGTTCTAGAGGTGGATGGTAGAATTATATTTACAACAGTATAAAAAGTATTTTATGCCATCCAACTGTCCTTAAAAATGGTTAAAAATTTATGTTATGTATATTTTACCACAGTTAAAAGGGGGGGAGAGGGAGACGGGGCAGAGGATGGAAGAGAAGATAGACTGAGGTCTAGCCTAGGGAATATGGGAATCCCAGAAAGACAGAGTTGACAAAATGAAGGAGAAGCAATAATAGAAAATGGCTGAGAATTTTCCAGAACTGATAAAGGATAGGAATATACAGATACAAGAAACATAATGAACCAAGTATGACTTAAACACACACAAATTGTAGTGAAACTGTAAAATACCAAAAATAAAGAGCAGTCAGAGAGAAAAGACAGATTCCCTAAAAGAAAGGACAAACAGATGACACACTTTTCAAAAACAGAAGCCAGAAAAAGTAGAATTATATCTTCAGACTGAGAAACAAAACAGTCAACTTAGAATTATGTATGGAGTAAACTATCATATAAGAAGGAGAACAAAACAAAAATATTTTCAGATAAACCAAAAGATTGTTCATCACCCAGAGATGGTCATCAAAGGAACATCTAGAACACAAAGCATTTCAGGAAGAATGAGGAGGATCTCAGAATGTATATTTGAGAAGAAGAAATGGAAAGCCAAAAATCGTCAGAATTTGTAGATAAACTAAAACATTGTTCACATAAAATAATAACATAGGTTTTAGAGACAGCATTAAACAACATCAGTCAAAATGCTCTATGGTCTCTGTAGATACACAGACTAATAGAAACAGAATAGAACCAGGAAACTGACCCACACATCAATGATGACAAGGCAATTCGATGAGGGAAAAAAAATCACTGTAAAAATTCAAGGGTAGGGTGCCTGGGTGGCTCAGTTGGTTAAGCGACTGCCTTCGGCTCAGGTCATGATCCTGGAGTCCCTGGATCGAGTCCCGCATCAGGCTCCCTGCTCAGCAGGGAGTCTGTTTCGCCCTCTGACCCTCCCCCCTCTCATGTGCTCTCTCTCTCTCATTCTCTCTCTCTCAAATAAATAAATAAAATCTTAAAAAAAAAAATTCAAGGGTAACCATTAGGAGAACAGAAAAACAAAGAATAAATTCCAAATCAATAAGGAGAGGAAAAGGAGAAAAAAAGTCAATGCCCTCAAAAGAAGTAAAATCAGAAAGAACTTTAGAAAAAAATGAAATCACAAACAAGTCCATGTATGTCAATTATCATAATGAATGTAAATAACTAGTCTTTCTAGTTAAAAGACAAGAGATGTCAGATTTTATTTAAAAAGAAAAGGAAGAAAGGCAATACAGTTAAACACTATTTTAAAAGATATCTGTAAAATACAAGTTCTACAGATGCAAAGAAATCCTACTGAAATCCCACCTAAATCTTCTGTAGAAATTGACAAGTGGATTCCAAATTTTACATGGAAATGCAAAGGACTAAAAAGAACCAAAATAATTTTTAAAAAGAACAAAGTTGCAGGATTTCCCCCACATGGTTTCAAAACTTACAAGACCAGGTGATAGTGGCATAAAGACAGATTTATAGATTAATGAAATAAAATAGTCAGGAAATCGACCCACACACATATCACTGGTGACAAGGCAATTCAATGAGGGAAAAAATAGCTTTTCCAAACAACAGTGCTAGGCAGTTTCTCAGTATTGGCACTTCCCACATGTGGGACCAGATAGTTCTTTGGGGTGGGGGGGGTCATCCTATACACTGAAGGATATTTAGCGACATCCTTCACTCTACCCACCAGATGCCAGAAGTACTCCTTCCTCAGTTGTGACAACCAAAAATGTCTCCAGACACTACCAAATGTCCTCTGGGAGGCAAAATGACTCTCAGGTGAGAATCACTATGCTTGCACTAGATATCCATATGAAAGAAGAATGAACTTTGGGACACCTGGGTGGCTCAGTCAGTTAAGCATCTGCCTTCGGCTCAGGTCAGGATCCCAGGGTTCTGGGATCAAGTCCCGCATCGGGCTCCCTCCTCAGCGGGGAGTCTGCTTCTCCCTCTGCCTGCTGCTCCCCCGGCTTGTGCTCTCTCTCTGACAAATAAATAAATTAATTAATTTAAAAAAAAAGAAAGAAAGAAGAATGAACTTTGATCCAAATGTCCTATCTTGCACCATAAAAACTTGAAATGGACATTCACATTAAAGTTAAAACTATAAACCCTCTTGATCAGGGTTTCTCAACAGAAGCATTACAGACACTTTGGGCTGGATAATTCTTTGTTGTGGGAGATGACATGTGCATTGTAGGATGCTCAGTAGTATCCCTGGCCTCTAGTCAATAGATACCAGTAGGATTTGCCACTTGTGATAACCAAAATTGTCTCCAGACATTGCTAAAATCCATGGGGCAGGGGTAAAGAAGTAAAAGTGATCCCAGATGAGAACCAGTTGGGGTCAGCAAAGATTTCTATGCTAGAACACATAAAAGCACCAACCACAAAACATTTCTGAAAAATGAGCCTTCATTGAAATTAAAATTCTGTTCTTTGAGAGACACTCTTAAAAACATTAAAAAAACATGTCACAAACTGGAGAAAACTACATATATAATAGACTTGTATTCAGAATATATAAAGAACTTTCAAGACTCAATAAAAATAAAAACCAATAAAATCAGCAAAGATTTTAAAACATCATCGCTCATTAGGGAAATGCAAACTAGAAACATAATGAGATACCACTACACACCCACGAGGCTGTTAAAATGTAAAAAGATTACCAGTACGAACTGGTGCAGCCACTCTGGAAAACAGTATGAAGGTTCCTCAAAAAGTTAAAAATAGAACTACCCTAGGATCCAGCAATTACATACTAGGTATTTACCCAAAGGATACAAAAAATATATTGGAAGGGGTATATGTGCCCTGATGTTTACAGCAGCATTATCAACAATAGCCAAACTATGGAAAGAACCCAAGTGTCCATCGACTGATGAATGGATAAAGAAGATGTGGTGTGTGTATACACACACACACACACACACACACACACGTATATATACACACATATATGTAACATATATAATACACACATAATGGAATACTACTCAGCCATCAAAAAGAATGAAATCTTGACATTTGCAACAATGCAGATGGAGCTGGAATGTATTATGCTGAGTGAAATAAGTCAGTCAGAGAAAGACAAATACCATATGACTTCACTTATATGTGGAATTTAAGAAACAAAACAGGTAAACATAAGGGAAGGGGAAAAAAAGAGAGAGAGAGGGAAACAAACCATGAGAGACTCTTAATGACAGAAAACAAACAGGGTTGATGGAAGGAGGTGGGTGGGAGATGGGCTAAATGCGTGATGGATATTAAGGAGGGAACTTTTAATTGATGAGCACTGGGTGTTATATGTAAGTGATGAATCACTAAATTCTACTCCTGAAACCAATACTAGACTCTATGTTAACTAACAAGAAAATAAATAAAAATCTGAAAAAGAAAAAAAAAAAAGAATTTCATGGGTGCGACTAAGGTCATCAACAGGAAAGAAGATGAAACCTGAGGTCAAAACTTTACTTTTCTAAAAAAAAAAAAAAAAAAAGACCACCAATACTAAGTGTTAGCAAAAGTACAGGGCAACTAGAACTTTTAAACATTTGTGATGAGGGGCACCTGGGTGGCTCAGTCGTTAAGCGTCTGCCTTCAGCTCAGGTCATGATCCCAGGGTCCTGGGATCGAGCCCCGCATCGGGCTCCCAGCTTGGCAGGAAGCCTGCTTCTCCCTCTCCCACTCCCCCTGCTTGTGTTCCCTCTCTCGCTGTGTCTCTCTCTGTCAAATAAATAAATAAAATCTTTAAAGAAAATAAGATAAAAATAAACATTTGTGATGACTGTAAAATGGTACATCCATTATGACAAAGTTTGGCAGTTTCTAATAACATTTAACTACACTTGCCATATGATCTGGAAATTCTACCCCTTGTTCTTTACCCAAGAAGAATGAAAACATATGTTCCCAAGAAACCTCATATAAGAATGCTCATAGTAGCTTTATTCATAATTGCCCCAAACTGGAAATAACACAAATGTCCATCAACAGTGGAACTGATAAACCAATTTTGGTGTATACAATAAAACAAAAAGGAATAAAAAGGAACACATTATGCATATTTGTGTCAATATGGATCAATCTCAAAAAAAATGCTGAATGAAAGAAGCTAGACATAAGAATACATTGTGTGTGACTCAGTTTTTATGAAACTCTAGAAAAGGCAAACCTAATCCATGGAAACAGAAAGCATACTGGTGGTTTCCTAGGCCACAGATAGAAAGAGGCATAGAGATCTTTTAAGTGTGATGGAAACATACCCTATCATGATTGTGGTCATGGTTACACAGGTATATGCATTTGTGAAAACTCAGTGACTGCACTTAAAATGGATCATTATATGTAAATTATATATACTTCAGTAAAATTGATTTAAAATTAAATATGGTAAAAAGGAAGAGCTTATTTAGTATATAATAACTATATGCTCTAACAACATAGATAAAGTACAAACTTTTAAAAAAAAAAAAGTAGAGGAGGGGTGCTAGGTGGCTCAGTCAATTAAGAATCTGCCTTCGGCTCAGGTCATGATTCCAGGGTCCTGGAATCAAGCCCCACATCGGGCTCCCTGCTCAGCAGGGAGCCTGCTTCTCCCTCTCCCTCTGCCCCTCCTGCTCATGCTCTCTCTCTAATAAGTGGATAAAATCTTAACCAACTGAACCACCCAGGTGCCCGTGGATAAAAGCTTAAAAAAAAAAAAAAAAAAGGTAGGGGAGAATAGGGAGAACATACAAAAAATTTTTCCAAACTGTTTTCAGTATCCTATTGATTGACAGTACTGTTATTCTAAGGTTGTTGTGAGTATAATGTGGTATAAAGTAAATGAGATACATGTGGCATTTTTTCTTTAAATAACTATTTCCTAGCTCCATCTACTGAAATATTCTCAGAAACAATGACCAATCCAGGAGCAATGAGCATCCCCAGGACACAGACTGTAGTCTTGAAATAAAACTTGCCACTGAAAGAAACAAGGGCTCTGGAGAATTGTTGATTCCAGGGTTGAGACAGAAAATGTACAAAACAAGCCTCAAAGACTACCACAGTGACTCAAAAAGACTCAAAAGCCAGTATGAAGGGCGGTCACTGGCTAAAGCTGGTATTATTTGAGCTTCAAAAAGAGTAATTACAGTGGACTAAAACCCATAATACTTTTAAAAAAGAAAACATTGACCAACATCGGAGAAGAAGGAATCAATTTTTTCCCCAAACTGGCATATAAAGGGAAAGAATCTAGCAGTTTTTTCTGCTACAAGAATCGGGAAACCACATAGATGAGGGAAAACATATCTTAATAAAATTATTCCAACTAATAAATACAAATAAATGATGCAACTAGAATCCTACGATTTTATAAACCCCAGTGAATGACTAGATCTAGGCATTGAACGTGAACAGCTGCAACCACCACAAAAAAGAAACAACCAGACATGTGTGCCACCTGATTAAAGAATACAACATCTATGTGTTGGATCCATTTGGCCAAGACTAATTCTGATCAAGCTTCCAGATCCCATCAACAATTTGTAAAAAATACAGAGAAAAGAGGAACATGTTGAATGTCACTGTGAATAAGCACTCATCAAAATCTAGACCACAGGAAACTTTACAGGTCAAATGACCCAAGTTCTTGAAAAGATAAAGTTTAAGGAAAAGAAAGGAATTGAGGGGAAACTTGTAGATTAAAAGAGACCATTTTATCAAATAAAAGAAAAAATTTCCAACATACATAACCCATAAAATTTGTATATTTCAAATATACAAAGAACTCCCACATATCAACAACAAAAAGAAAATCCATTAGAATATCGGGCAAAACTTGAACAGCTGATTCATAAGAAATAACCAATCAGCATATGAAAAGATGCAAAGTCTTATTACATATATAATACCATATCCTCTAGATTGGCTAAAACTGAAATGACTGCCATGTATGTATTAACTTGAGGATATGGACCAACAAAACTCTCAAAGGTAGACTGTAAAGTGGCATAACCCTTTGGAAAACAGTTAGACATTACTTACTAAAGTTAAAGATATGTGTATACTCTATGACTCAACAATTCCATTCCTGGGTATATACCCAGTAGAAATGTGTGCACATGTGCACCAAGAGACATGTATGAGAATTTTCATAGGAGCACTGCTTAGAAAAGTTCCAAACAGGAAACAACTCAAACTGTGATCAACAGAATTGTAGTTTATTTATGTAATGTAATAATGGACAGAAATGAAAATGAATGAACTATAACTACACACATACATGCAGATGAATCTCACCCAAACATAATGAGTGAAGGAAGAATTCTGTTCACATAAAACTCAAAAACAGGCAAAAGTGAGCTCGAAGAATTACCAAAAAAAGTACATGGAAATTATCAACACCAAACTTGTGACAGTGATTACTTCTTCAAGAAGGGAGAATATTATTATTAGGAGGGATATACAGGGAGCTTCTGGGTTACTGGTAATGTTTTATTTCTTGACTTGTAAGAGATTTACATAGGTGTTCATTAGATAATTATTT
Source organism: Eumetopias jubatus (assembly GCF_037043125.1). Classification (NCBI taxonomy): domain Eukaryota; kingdom Metazoa; phylum Chordata; class Mammalia; order Carnivora; family Otariidae; genus Eumetopias; species Eumetopias jubatus. The sequence continues at coordinate 100,916,043 of NW_028274813.1, forward strand.
GTTAAGCTGTATATATTGGTTCTATATACTTTTCTATAAGTATACTGCACTTCATAATATAAAATTAAAATTTTAAAACACTAAAAAATCAGAAAAATATCAGTGAACCTTTAGGGTGGAGATGTAAAATATAAATCAGACAAAATATACTGCCAAGTCAATCTGACTAAAAAACAAGACTTAATGCTGATTAGCTATCACACTCCCTATCAAATAATGTACTTTGTTAATAAACACTTTTATATTCGCTAAATAATTACAATGAGCACTTGAGAACTTAATGTTTGTCCGGCATTACTTAGTCATTGGGAGCACAGCAGTGCACAAAAAAGCACTTATGTATAGGTGTTGTGGAGAAAGACAATAAAAAAGAATAAAACATGGTAAAGGGAACCCTGAAAGTGATGCTATTTGTTACAGGGTAATTAGGGATATCCTTATTGATAGTCGGCATCTGAACAGTGAGAGACTTAAATCAAGGAACTAATCCATGCACTTATCTGGGGAACAGCCTGCCAGAAAGATGGGAAGAGCCTAAGGTCTTAAAGCAGGACCATGCTTGGAGTATTCAAGTAACACAAAGAGGCCAGTAGACTGGAGGAGAACTGAGAGGGAGCTATGTAGAAGATGAAGCAGGCTGGGCTTGGGGGGCGGTGGTTGAGGGAGGGTGATCATGTAGGGCATTGTACAACTTTGTAAATACCCTCTCTTTCTGAGTGAACTGAGAAACTATTTTAAACCAGTGACATGAGGGGATGTGACTGACACTTTAGAACCATCATTCTGGTTCCTTCAAAGTCACTATAAAATAGAAACAGCTACAATTCCTTTTCCATATGGAAAAATAGGACACTTGGTTTGAGCACATCACATGTAGATTCAGAGAAAATAAAAATGCAATTCTTCCATTTGCTTAGAAGAATCATTCTTCTGGTTCATATTAACAGCAAAATTTCACCTTAAAATATGTTTAAAAATGGTAAAACTAATATCCTCTGCTGCCCCTAAATTACAAGGACCAGTTTTGTTTTGTTTTGTTTTGAATTGTGGTAAAATACACACGAAACTTACTATTTTAACCATTTTACATGCAGAGTTCAGTAGTGTCAAGTGGATCACACTGCTATATAGAATGATTAGTTTTAAAGACTTCAAAAAAATTCATACTGATTTTGGTGTGTGTAGATAAACTCTAATACAATAATATATTTTAATAGTTACCATTTAAGTAGTGTATTTTGAATTTCTCCTAAGCCTACTGAATTATGGTAGGGTACAAAGTATAGTGGTTTACATGCTTTGCTAATACATTTGCATGAATGATCTAAGTATCAAAAAATGAACTCACAGTTGAAATTCTTCCATTTGGTAGCTGGTTACCATAAAGATAACAAATACAAATTTATATGACTAAGTACTAAATGACCATTCAGATTTTTAAGAACCAAGGTAACTCCTTAAACACCCATTCTCTCACAAGGGAATCAGATCAAACCATCCATGTGAATAAAATATAATTCAAATTTGGTAGTTGGATCAGTAGAATTAAAAAAAACAAATATGAGTATTCTACTAGTGTATATGATTTTGAGGTGCTAGTATTTTCATTATTAAAATACATGCTGAATAAAAGACCTACACATAATTTGGTCTCTAAATTGATAATATACTGATATCTTTATATGATTGTGGCAGGATCATCACACATTTTAAAATGCTGTTATTGCCTATTACTTGCCAGTTGAAATAAATGATTGTTTTTTTTACCTCCGTGAAGAGACGAGCATCATCAGAAAGCATGTTATAATCCTGTGCACATTTCTTTGCAGAATTCTGCAAAAACTTTAGGAATTCATTAACTTCTTCATTCACATGTTTTTTCATATCCTGATTTTTAAAAAAGTAGACATGTCATGAAATAAGAAGCTTGATTAAAAACAATCACTGCTCTAATAATTTGGACTTAAAGACTAATTAAAGTCTCTATCCAAAGCAGAAATCAGAGAAAGAGTACACACTATTATATAATAATGACAAACTTATTATTAAAAACTCCAAAATGTATATAAATCTTGAATCACTATGTGGAACACCTGAAACTAATACAATATTGCCTATCAACTACACTTCAATTTTAAAAAAACCTAACTCCGTAAAAAGAGCAAATGACTAATATCACACTACCTATTTAGGAATTAATAAGCTTCTCCACAAAATGCTCTTAATTAACATAAAAGACAAACATTCAAATGGAAAAATGTGCAAACAACATGAATAGGCAAGTTACAAAAGAAATAGAAATGGCTTATAAACACATGGAAATGGCTTATTTTCATTAGTAAACACTGTAAATTAATATAAAACAAGGCATCACCATTTTTTCCATATCAAATTAGAGGCAAAAAGGTAATATCCAGGATTGGTGAAGATTTTTTTTTTTTTTTTAAAGAAAACTTTCATGCAATAGTGGTACAAATTGGCTTAAATTTTTTGCATAACAATTTTCCCATGTGTAAATGCAGATCTAAGCCTCAAAAAATATGTATAGTTTTTGATCTGGCAATCTTATTTTTAAGAATTTATCTTAAGGAAACAATTATAGATATGAACAAAGAGTTTGCAACCAAGATGTTCAACACAGCATCATTTATATAATTGAGAACTTGAAACTACTAATTAAAGTAATCCAACAAAAACTTAAAATTGGTTCAATGAGCAATGTAAAATTGTTCTGCTAGTACTTAAGATGAACTGGAGTGAAATATGCTCAGAACCAGAGCAAAATGCCTGAACTAAAATAGAACCAACAAAAGAATGAAAGCACCAATGCTCTGTCAATTAAACTCCTTAAATTTTCCGTTTTTGTTAATACAACTGCACCCAGAAACATAAAAGCAAAGTTAAAATACTTCCTAACTTTTAAATACTGTTTACTGAAGCTGAAGAATAGAATACATACCAAGTACTGCAAGTAGTCATTTTTATTTATTCCAACAGCTTTAGAATTTGCAGGAATTTTTGCGTATTTAACCAACAAGTCCACATAACTCCTCTGCTCTCTCTGTGAGAAACGAGAGAAACGAGGATAAGGAACTCTTGGTTTTGGAAGAAGAACCATTCCAACTGTGGTTTTAACTTTTTCCTTTGCTTGAGTTGCTGAACTAACTGCCGGCTCATTTTCTACAGAACTTGCTGATGCATTCAAATTTTCTCCTATACGTCTGGAAAAAAAAATACAATTTACAAATATGTGCTTTTCACATGAAGATTACTATCATGGAACTTCATGATTCTCAATCACCGGGGAGAATATAGCGTGATTAACATAGTAAATTCTGGATTATTATCTAACTCTGCCACCTGCATTTTGATGTTTAGCCATTTGGTGTAAATTAAGTATTCTGCAGGATAGGATCATACTACAAGTTTACCTTCAATTATCTGACAGAGAGGAAGAGGCAAAATCCTTAGACAAGTTATTCAATTTGGAACTTTTTTCCCTTTATTCAACAGAGGAAAACTGCTCTTGCCATTACAGATGCAAGTATTTCATGTTCACCTTTATTACAATGCAAGTTGTTTTCAAAAGCTTAAGTTCTTCAGTAAGCTGTATTAGTTAATATGGTGAACAAAAGCCACTAAAAGCAGGATATGCTTAGGTCACAGGTTCACAAACTGACTGAGATTCTAAATTTTCTAGTTTCCTTTAATTATCTCAAGATTTAAAAAGAAAATTTGAACACTGTGTGCCATATTTTATGGAAGCAATAGTGGTTTTAGAAAAGTTGAACAATCCTCTATCACTCATACATGGCTGAGTCCATGGAAATGTCTTTATGCTTTGAATGAATGCAAAAGAGAAAATGTGGCATATCTATAAAGAAAAGCACTAGAGGAGAAAGTAGTAACTAGAGAACCTGTTACCATATTTATGAAAAGATATCCCCAATTTCTAAAAAAAAAAAAAAAATCACCTTTCTGCAATAGTGAGGTACATGAATACAAAGTTCTTATCTTGTTCATAATTTGTCACTATTCCTAGTATTCAATTGTAGCAATCTACATTTTCAATAAGAGTTTTAAGTACACAAATACATACACACACACACAACTACACTTCCTTAGCCTCCACAATTCTAATTTCCACCACAGTAACTGTTCCCTATGATTTAGTTCCAAATTAAACAACAACAGTACATAAGAGAAGGGAAACTAATGAGAATGATGGAGGTCTGCTGATTCATTCTTCATCCCCCCATTCATTAATATTTACTAAGTGACTACTCTGTGTCAGTCTTATGCCGGACATGGGAACAATACAGTCTCTACTCTCTAAAACTTTACAATCAAGTGGATCAGACAAATAAATGGGGAAGAAAGATAAATAAATATGTATATATGTATATCAATAGAGTGTAACTATGGAGATCTCGAGTTTCCAAACTGAACTTACTGAATAGGTGACCAAGAATCCTAAGGATAACATGATCAGGGATTAAGAGGGAGAAGAGAAGTGGGGGGTGGGAACGCTGCTGGGTGGCTCAGTTGGTTAAGTGTCTGCGTTCTGCTTGGGTCATGATCTCAGGGTCCTTAGATGGAGTCCCACATCAGGCTCCTTGCTCAGCTCAGCGGGGAGCCTGCTTTTCCCTCTGCCCCTGCCTGCTGTTCCCCCTGCTTGTCCTCTCTGTCACATAAATAAAATCAAAAAAAAAAAAAAAAAAGAGGGAGAATGGGGAAGGGCTCAATTGTGACAGTATTAATTTCTTTGGGGAATTTTAGAAGACCACGGTTGCATCTGGGTTGTCAAAAAAGAAGGGAAGAATTAAAGGCACGTAGAGGTGAGGAATACTAGCTGCCTGTAATGTAATGTATGAGAGTATGCTACACAACTTTCAAAGGTTCCTTTAGGCTTTCTTTTAATCATATACAAACAAATCTGGTCTGTTATTACTTATCCTAACAATACATTTTATTCTATTTTTATGATTCTTCTATGGCATAGTTTATGTTAACTTCTCTTAAATCCAACCTTGTTGGGGTGCTTGGCTGGCTCAGTTGGTTAAGTGTCTGCCTTCAGCTCAGGTCATGATCTGAGTCCCGGGGATCAGGATCAGGATCAAGCCCTGCATCTGGGTCCCTGTTCAGCAGGGAGTCGGCTTCTCCCTCTCCCTCTGCCACTCCCCCTGCTTATGCACTCTCTCTCTCTCTCTCTCAAATAAATAAAATCTTAAAAAAAAATCCAACCTTGTTCATTTTAGCTGGTGCATCTGCCTACTTCATTTTATCTTCTAGTACAGTATCTATGCATTTACATATTAAAATAAATAATATAAATTATTTCCTTTGATTTCACATTTATAATCTAAGACATTTTTTAAATATTATTATCTATGAATTTTAATTCAGGCTAGCAAAGGAGGTACATTATTTCTCATACATATTTGTAATGAAAAGTGGGAGGGTGTTGGTCTGATAAGGCTGAGAATTATCAATCTAGATCTGTGTCTGGACAAAGGCTGCACCCCATCCAAAACTACCGATAATTTATTTTAAATCAGCTTTATAATACTAGAATAATTACGGTAAAAGTGCCAAGAGTCTTAGAAAAAAGGTTAAGGCCCCAAAATTAAGCAAAATATCCAGCCCCACCCTTAAAGAGCTAAACTAAAGATGGAAAACTAATCAAGAGAGCTGGTTAGTGAATGGGAAAAGAATTTTGGAAATTAAAATAAGGATGCTTAGATTGGCTCTGAAAATAATACAGGTGAAAGAAGACACACTTAGCTACTAAAGTTTCTCCAATAACTGTATAAAAATAAGCATATTTTAGGTTAACAAAATGAATATTAACTGCTGATCTTGGGAGAAATGTATTACAGCAAATTGATTTCTCACTAGAAAATGTCTTGAGAGCTATTCAAACCTAACAGTATTGTGTCCGCAACTCTTAATAATACTGCTTCACAGCTGTCTCTCTGAATATGAGAATATGTCTGTCCTTGTGGCACAAACTGGCAAATTTAATTAAGCTGCTGCAGCAACAAGATGCTGACTCAGATATGCCAGAGTAGGAATGTCAAGAAATTCTAGCAGTTTAAATTGGCTACATTCAGCAAAGAATGAAATGGCAGCACATCAAGATCATTTCCGAGTGCAGTGCTGTCAAAATCTTCATCAGGGTGCAAGCCAAAAGCATCTGACAGTGTTTGTCTAGCCACATTTACAGCATTATATTTTATTCTAGTTGATGGTTTGAAGTATTCCCCCTTCATTTTGTCAACCATCCATTCTCCTTTTTTGCTTAAAGTTTCTAAAAAAAAAAAAAAAAAAAGGCAGAATTCAAACTTTTAGTCTCCTATGCTTTAAGTCTACTGGTTTGGGTGGCTTCTTTAAGTGGCATTTGGAAATGGTGCTTCTAGCCCCCATCTAAAGTCTACCTGTACCTCCTGAATTTGATTTATACTTTTCTATATTAAACATGTTGAAATTTCATAATTTTTATTTGAAGCTATTTTCCCCATTGTTGGCTCAAAACTCAGTTACAAGTGTCTACAACCAAAATTTTAATTTAGAAAAAGGTAAATGTTTACCTTCCAGTAGAGGGAGAAGGGTTGAATAAAAACCTCCTATTGCAGAAAGCAGAGTAATTAGAAGTATTTCCCCAAATATGTTAGAGAACACAAAAAACACAAAATTAGGGTTAATAAAAATTTTACATTTTTTTCTAATTTTTCCATCAAGAAAATACCCGTAAATTAATAGTCTGAAAATCCATTCCTTAACAAAACTTAATAAAATTTAATGTGAGCAAAAAAGACTAGAAACATACGTAATCAATGCCTTATATCTTTCTTTTTTCTATGCCAAAAGGTAAATTATACTAATATATTATTTTATGCTGTACAGAAATCTAAAGGAAAAACAAGCATATTCTAAGAAGAAAATATTTTAGAAGCTGTACCCAATTGCCAGCAAGATGTCATCTCCCTTACATAATTCAGACTATAATCCACACCTACAACATGCTGACTAGAGCTAAACTTGAGAAGAACCATTAAAATAATTAAGAAGCAGTGGCAGGATGAAGATTAATATTAAAAATTTTTAGTCTGAAAAGATGAAGGCTGAGATAAAAGTATATAGAGTGGTGAAAAGTTTTTGTTTTGTTTTAAGATACATGTTCCTTTTACCTTTAAAAAAGGTAAAGATATACATTTTTACCCTCCTCTTCCAGGATACTAGAATTGGTAGGCATTCTTTGATTCAAATAAACAAAGGCAATTCTTTATTTGATAGTAAGTTTTAAGAAATTAAAAAAAGAAATTGGTATCAAGAAATGGTGTAAGTTGAATAACAAAAATAGCTTTAAAAATCCATAGATCCATCTATATGGGATCTACTCAACCTTCTATAGGTATTAGCAAAGACATTATAATTATGCACTTAGGCAAGAATGTTGCTTTTAAAATCGCCTCTTTACTACAACATCTACTTGCTTTTATGTGAATTTATTTATTCATCTGATGAATCAAAAAAGCACTTTTTAAAAAATGTTTTAATGGCACTCTGGTAGTATCTATCAAAATAAAAAACATATACATACCTCCTCTTATATGATTTATCCTACTTACATCATCAGCATATAAGGATAGCATAAAAGGATGCTCACTGTTTTAATAGGAAAGGAATGGAAACAACCTAAATGACTATCAGTGGGGTCAATTGATTCCACAGACATCCTTAAAGGTTCAGATTCAAAAGCATGGGTTGAGAGTACAAAATCAGTATTTCTTAAAAGCTCCAGAGAGTATAATGAGTCAGTATGGCAAGCGTGAAAATGAAGATGGTAAAAGAGACTGAGAAATACCACCATCACCAGAAAACTAGGAAAGTGAGATACCTTCATAGTCGAGAGGTCACTGATGATCTTGAGAGGAGCAGTTTTAGTAGACTAGTGAGGTGGAGGCCAGATTAGAGTGGGAAGTTCAGTGAAAGCAAATGTAGTGAGATGTGCAGTGAAGTGTTTTATCCTGTTTTATTAATCCATTCTCCCAATCTCTTTTGACTGGACAGTTTAATTCATTTAAAGTAATTATTGACAGGGAGGGACTTATTATTATTGCCATTTTGTTAAACATTTTTTGCATGTCTTATAGTTTCCTCCCAGCAAAAACATACAAGTTTTTAAAGAAATCTAAGTACAAATAACAGAAGTGGTAAGAAAGTAACAATGGAGTCCAGGGATTGAGACAGGAAAAACTTGAGCACCTTTAAACACCTATCAGGAGAGAATGAAAATATAGCAGGTAGGAAGAGGTGCTAATTGACAGAAAGGGTACTGAGAAGGCAGGAACAGATGGAGACCCATTCCAAACAGAGGCTGGAAATGTACTTCCTCAATTGCAAAATGAGTGGGGAAGGATGAAAGTAAGTGTTGAGCTCCTCTAGAGAAGCTCCCCAGTTCCTCACCTGTCATATTTACAGTCCATTTTAGTAAACCCAATTACTTGGTTTCAGGACTCATTCACAATAGAAATAGCCAATCACAAAGGAAAGAAGAGCAGTTACAGGCAGGCAAACAGTGAAAAGGGAAAATTATCATTCAATAGGCACGTTCATATCTGAGAGGAAAAAAAATCTCTGGGAATTTGGCAGTATCTATTAAAATATAAAATGCATATGCCATATGACTGAACAATTCAATTTCTATGAATTTATCTTATAAAAATTATTACAAGAATTTCATCAATGTATTGTTTATAGTAACAGAAAAAGAGGAACACATTTTGCAATATCAGACTAGGCAAATGAACTGAAAGTATATCTACATAATGAAGTATTATGTAACAATTAAGAAGATTCAGCCATATAGAGAGTCATGGAAAGATACTTGAAATATTATTTTAAAAGAAAAAGCAAACTGCAAAACAGTTTTATAGTATTTTGTATTATTTATAGTATGATCTCATTTTTGTTTTTATATCTATGTGGAGAAAGGTCCAAAAAGATTTGTTCATATATATCTATATCTATCTGTCTACATCTATACCTCTATATATAAATACACATATACCCAAGACTAGTCATCCTTGGGTACTGGGTTCTTCCATTTTCTAATTTTTACATTTTTATAATCTGAATGTTTAATAGTGGATACAGATATAAAACTTCAATTGCCAGAAAAATAACAATCAAATATGAAAATAAACAACCAAATAAATAAATATATTACCTGTTAGATAAAACACAAAGTTCTTTTAAACTTGGAGCCATGGAATGGTCTTTATAATTTTCTCGAGAGAAAAATGTCTTAAGGCCATTTTTTGAGGAAACATCCCTGTGAAACAAAGTAACTTACTTATATTTGACAATTCAAAATCTCATGCTAGACTAAGCAGCATAATGATACAACTGTAGTTTACAACTACATGCCTCCATAGCCCCTTTCCTAGACAATCACCTCTTAATAATTTTAATCTCATATATCAGATGTTAAGAGTTTAGATGTTTTACTTGGATAGCTTTTAGCCTAGGCTCATTCTGAAATTCTCCATTTCAAATAATCAGCCTTGCTTTTTCCATTAATACCCAATTAAATATCAGAGATACTTAAGAGTTAAAGATAGAACAGACTGAGGTACAATAAGATTCTGTCAGGGGCAGGGCTCACCTCAGGCTCTGTGGTATAACATTAAGATGTTTGGTTGCTAAAAGAAAATGCTTCTCCACTTAGTTTTGTTTCAGGCATTATTGTGCCAGGTCACAAGACACTACAAAGACTAAATATCCTACCTATTTTCATGAACTTGGCAAACGTGATAAATGGTGTGCCTCTGCTAAAACCACTTCTAATGTCTTATATGATTTTCCATAACATCATAATTAGAGACTAACATATTATAGTCAGTGGTTTCCATATAGTAAGGAGCCAATAAATGCTGGTTGAAGGAATTAAAAACAATGAGAACCGGGAAGCCCGGGTGGCTCAGTCATTAAGCATCTGCCTTTGGCTCAGGTCATGATCCCAAGGTGCTGGGATCGAGCCCCACATCAGGCTCCCTGCTCTGCGGGAAGCGTGCTTCTCCCTCTACCAGTCTCCTTGCTTGTGTTCCCTCTCTTACTATGTCTCTCTCTGTCAAATAAATAAATAAAATCTTAAAAAAAAAAAAAACAGTGAGAACCATAACCTAGAAAGGACAAAAATTATTAAAATTCTGTGGGAAAAGGTACTTCCAAGGGCTGTAAACTACACTTGGTTTCATAATGTCAATAGCATTTAAGAGCATCTGTGCTGCATCTGAACACGTTCTTTGTGACAAGGAGCATAAATGTATACACCTCCTAAAACTTACAACAGAACAATCTATTAAATGGTAACTTCTGGCTGGCCCCTTCCCAAAACAGAAAATTTTAGTGTATTTGCTCCATACCCATTGTTTTTAAAGGTGTTTATCAAAAAACAAAAAACCCACAACTATGGTTAAAGTATAAATGATAAAAATTAGAATGTCTTACTTGCTATGCAACAGTGTAATTTCTTATTACTTGTTATGGTACTGTATCTGTGAAAGCTCATTAAGTTACAAGATTTTTGCATATCATACAAAAACAAATTCATGGACTCAAAGACAGTGAGCTCCTTGGGGTAAGGGAGCACTGTTGGCAATATAAAAAAAAATACTTATTGAGCTCATACTGATTGAATCTTATGAGTCAGGTACTATTTAAATCATCTTTGTAATCTCTTGTAACTTTAGTATTCTCTTTGTCTAGTAGAGAGTGGATGCTCAGTAAATTTGTGTTAAATTGATTTAAAGCAGCACATGTATTAGATCCCTACAAAACTACAATTACCAAGTGTGCTATTTGTGAAGTTCTCATACACTTCTAAAACACAGTGTATGCATTTATATTATCACTTGATGTAGATTCTCATATAACAAAATGAAGTTTGTCTATTCTTAAAAGAGGGTCTTTCTGTTAGCTGTACAGAAATGGGCAAGGTTCTTGGACGCAAGAGAATTCTAGCCTCTCTCCTTCACTAAGAGGCCAACAATAAATAATAAATACATGATGGAGTTACACCTAGTAGTAATCTGAGTGATGAACTTTTGTCATTTTAGGAGAGGAAGTGCAATCAGCTATGACTCAAAAGTGCTCAGTATGTGAAGGGAAGACCAGGGTACATTCTGAGCCACTGTACTTGTATCTTCCTTTTGTTTCCTCCAAATCTCTCCAGGCCAGAAACCCTCCTTTCCTAATCCAGCCGCCAGTCCCACTTCACTCCTCTTTAGATTTCAAATAGACATAACTCACCAGTTCAGCATTGGTTCACCCATGGCCATCATGGAGGTCATATTCCTAGATTTCTGCTTCACTCTAGCTCACAGTTCTGCTGCCTCGCAGTGCAGACTCCAGCGGAGGCAAAATTTCTCCAGAATCTACACTCAACTGAGGAAAAACAAAAGGTCAAGATCAAAAGCAGGTGACTGGCTGGGCCAGGGGCTGTTAACTTAGGTGCGGAAGAACCTGTAACATCTATCCTCAACTGACAGGGACACCTAAAACAGAATACAGCACACAGATGAATATTCCCAAGGTTCCAGAACAGCAATGCTGAGGTAGGAATCCTTTTCCATTTAACTTATTCCAGTAACGTAACTTTCAGGACACTCACTGTGGAAATAAGAGTCAAAACTGAATGTTCTCATTGCTTACATACTAGATCACTTAAGGGCATGGGGCTGTTAGGTCTTAACTCAGCTCCCCTCTATTCTCTTACTGCCCAGATAAATCTTGCTTCCGTTTTCCCAACCATACATGGTTATGGGACAAATTCTGGCAAAGCAATGCTGGACAAAAACTCCCTGGATATCAAGAATCTTTCAAAAAGAACCTCACTTTTGAGGAGACTGAGGTCCAGGTGACTTAAATGACATTTCACAGAATCATACAGAGGAATCACCAGGACTGCAAATCTGCTTTGACCACTCTATGTTCTGTGCTTCCCTGGTCATCCCAAACTCCCTTGAATACTTGACAAAGTGGTATGTGAGAAACTAGCAAATCTAGAAGTCGGTCTCTCGGTACCTGACGGCTCTGACCTGCCCCCACATAGTCCCCCCTCTCACATTATGACCCCGTCTGGGGCTGGGGAGGGAGAGTTGATGAAGACAAAAGGAACGGCTGAGGGAAAAGGAACGGTAGGAGAAACAAGGTTCCAGTAAGGCAAGTAAAGAGGCGAGCAAAGCCAGAGGGAGGGGGCCGCGCCAAAACCTGGAGCGTAGGGTCCTGGCCCGACCGAGGGGGCCGCCATGTTCCCTCCTCCCACCCTCACGAGCGTGCCCGCCTGCAAGGCAGCGCCCTCCCTTCCGCGTCTCGGCTGCAAAGCATCCTTTCCTCCCACCTCGTGGTCCGCGGCGGCTCTGGCCCGGGCCGCGACCCCCACTCCACACACGCCCCACCCCACTCCTCACACTGTCTCGCGCGCGCCCTCGGAAGGCCTTATTTAAAGGACGTGGCCGCGCCGCCTCGGCCCTGCGTAATGACGTCACCAGCGACGCAGCGGGCGGGGTCCGTGCTCTCTTCATTCTCGCGCTCCGGGTATTTCGGCAGGAAGCTGCGGGGCTCGCCCCGCGGAAGGGACTAGGAGCGTTGTGTTGTCCTAGAAACATCCTTGAGGGGATGAAAGATTAGAAGAGGGACAGCCGACAAGTACAGTACTGGGAAGACCCAAATAGACTTGGTTTGACCTAGGCAAATGTCTTAGTTTCCCTAACCCTGTTTCCTCCTCTGTAAAATGGAGATTTTATTAGCACCTACTTAGGGTTTTTAAAGGAGTAAATGAAATAATGGATGAAGTTGTGCTCAGCATGGTACTTGGCACATAATAGCACCTCTACTCCAACCCCACTCCATTTCCTAATGTCAGCCACTCTGGTGGCTCCCACTTTTATTTTCATTCATTAAAGAAATATTTATTGAGCACTTAAAATTTGTGTTTGGTGCTGGGTACACATAGAACTAAGGCCCAATACCCCTCTTCTCCAAGAGCTTTTGATCATTGGGATTCTCATTCATATTCAATAATATAAAACAAAATAGAAAGTAGCTCCTTGAGAGATTGTATGCGTTCAGAGAGGGAGAGAAATTACTAGTGAGAGGGACAGAAAGCAGCTTTGAATAGCTAAAGATATGTATTGAATACTTACATGTCAGTTACCACATTGGGCACTTGACATGGCAGCTCATTTGAAGAATTTGAAATATGTAGATGATGGGAAAGGGCATTCTAGAAAGAGACAAGCACAAGAAGCTGCATAAACCTATTGCATGGACAGAGTCCAGTTTGTATGCTAGCGGGAAAGCATGTTCTAAATTTTACAGTGATTTATGATATTGTTTAAAACTATGTTTACATGGAAATTATACTTCTATTAAAAATCTCCGTTGAATACAGTGACCCTTAGGTAGTTTCTTTTGCCTGGAATGCAAGGACTATAAAGAGTGGTGGAAGAAAAGGGTTTGAAAAATAGATTGGGACTAAACCACAGAACATATAAGCCAGACTTAGGATTCTGACTTTATTTATAAGAAATGAAATGCTGGGCTTGGGGGGTGGAGGTTGCTTATCAGCAGAGGAATGACACAGTGAGAGTTTCTACGTCTCGGGAAACTTTATCTGGCAATGTATTGAATGAATTGTAGGGAAGAGGCAGGTTAGGAGAATACTTGTGAATACTTGCAAATCAGCTGGAGCAATGCCTGGTGCTGTGCAGGTAGCATTTATTAGGTGAGTAATGTTGACAGCCTGTGCTAGGACAGAGGTGGACATTAAGGCAGTGTAGAATTTCAAGTGTTGGGTACTATCTCATAAGGCATGCAGTCAGAGAGAATTGGGAGCCCTGTCCTACTCTTTAACAGCTGCTTAAGAAATAGCACAAGAAATGTTCAAGCACTTATGCTGCTGGGATCAGCCCATGGTAGTGTGTTATGGTAACATCACCAGATATGGCCTGTGTTGAGATTACAGATTATCATCAAAGAGCATGCGCTGGTTTGGTATATTTGATTTCCAGTGGTTGCAAGATGGCACATAGAATCAGCACTCTTAGAACCAGAAGGAACTTTGGAGATTATCTTGTCCAACTTCTTATTTTCCTGATAAAGAAACCGAGTCCCAGGTTGTCAAATGACTTTTCCAACATTAAATGATCAGTGATAGAATGGATACTAATAATCAGGTCTTAACAACTCTTGCCATTATGATACATTGAATATATGTATCCTTTCTTCTTTATGTTCTACTTGTGAACCAGAAGCACTTTAGTTAAAAGTACATGGATTTTCGGAGTCTAGCTGATATGGATTTTATCTCAGTTTTCCTGCTTACTGCCAGTGTGATCCTACACATGTTGTGCCTCCTCTTTGAGCCTTGATTTCATTTGGGTAATGGAGACAGTAATTTCTCACCTACAGGGTTGTTATGAGGATTAGAAGTAACATGTGAAAAGCACATTGCAAAGAGTAAATGTTCAACATAAAATAGCCATTAGTATATAGAGTTTTTTTTTCTGCCTTCCAGAAAAACACAAAAACCCACAGTGGAGGTGGCATTGTAAACAAATGATTATAATACAAATAAGAAATGGTACACACACACACACACGCATACAACACATGCACACATACACACACACCACACACACATACACACATACACATGCATCGATTCTATGGGAACACGACGAGGAAGGAACTTATTCTGATTGAGACAGCTAAGGTACCACTTCAGAGAAGTTTAATTTACATTGCGTCTTGAAAGATGAGTAGGAGTTCCCTGGGTAGAGAAGGGGTTGTGGGTTTTCAGGTGGGGAATTCAAGTGCAGAAATGTGAAACAGCACCGCATGTTCTGGGGAAGGGAAAATCTATTGCACTGCTGTGTTTGTGGGAAATGAAGGCCATTGGACTGGAAAGGGAGAAGGGGATAGAGTTTTCATGCTATGTTAGAGAATCTGGACTTCGGACTTTACTCTCTGTGTGTTGGAGAAACCAGTGTGTGTGTGTGTGTGTGTGTGTGTGTGTGTGTGTCTGTGTGTCTCTGTGTCTCTCTGTGTGTGTGTGTGTGTGCATACTTTTAAAAAACAGCTTTATTGAGGTGTAATCTATGTATCATAAAATTCATCCATTTTATTTGTATCACTCACTGATTTTTAGTAAATGTATGGAGTTTTGCAGCCATCAGTCAACACTGCCAAATCTTAAAACATTCCATTACCCTGAAAAATCCTTTGTGCCTTTTTGCAGTTAATCTCTCTTCCCACCTTCCAGCCCCAGGCAAACACAAATCTGCTTTCCATCTCTATAGATTTACCTTTTCTGAACATTTCATATAAATAAAATTATGCAATATGGATTCTTTCTCTTGGCAGAATATTTTTTAAGATCATGTTGCAGTAGGTGTTAGTAGTTTTGTTGCTAAATTGTAGTGCATTTATGGATATGCCTCATTTTGTTTATCCATGCAATGGTTGACAGACATTAGATGGTTTCCACTTTTTGGCTATTATGAATCATGTTGTTATGAGCATTTGTTTACCAATCTCTGTGTGACATTGTGTTTTCATTTCTCTTGAGCAGAAACCAAGGAGTGGAATTGTTCGACTGTATGTAAATTTATGTGTAACTGTTTTCCAAAGTGATCGTATCATTTTATTCTGTGGAGTTTTAGGCAGAAGAAAGATTTGGTTTTCCATTCTTGCTAAACTGAAAAACAAACTCAGAAGTTGAATGAGAAATCAATTTCATTTTAAAAGAATTTATAACTGTAGGTACTTATTTTGAGTTTATAAAATGTTTTATTGAACCAAATTTCAAAAAGAACTCTTAAAAACAGCAACCACCTGGCTAAATGAAGTTACTACAGTTGCTTCCAGATGTGTCTTTCTTCTTGTGGACCAAGACAGAGAAATATCCATGATCATCTATTTTTTATTAGTACCAAGTCATTTTCCTACCCTTCAGCTAATGAGCTTCCTCTGCTTGATTTGGGATGAGCTAAGCCTTGGAGAGTTTATTGTGTGGCAACTACTTCACTCAGGGAATTGTTTCATGAACTTAAAATCATCCATAAGGTCCTCTCAAAATGAGAATTCAGAAATAGTTCTCTAGGAAAGAGATTTTGATCTAGGAATTGATTCAGAGCTATTGGGGGAAATACTGTTGCCAAAAGCAGTTTGTTCAAACCTGGCTTTTCAACAATAAATGTATTTCAAGTGGGGAGGGAATTATCATTACTCCTGAAAACCAGCATAATGCTCCGGCCCAGGCTATCCTGTTTCAGAGGAGAATGGCTAACATGTTCAAAATTTTCCACTCAGAAGATGATATTTTGTGAAGTATATTTCATAGTGTTCTGTATTGCATGGTCCCTGCATTAAAAACAAACAAGCCAAAATAAACCGGAACTAATTGTTCAGCTGAATGCTGGTCTTTTATGGGAAGCCTCTAGCTCTCCCACAGAGAGGGAGAGAGGCTGATGACTGAAGAGATCATTTCAAGTAAGATAAGCAAGCAATTATTTAGATTCGTCTTTGGAATACAGTATGTATTTTATTGGAGGGATAAAGAAAGAATGGTAGAAAAGGTGGATGTGAGATTTGTTAGGAGGTTACTATCATAATTTTGGGTGAGGCTAATCTTAAAATTAGTTTTTATTCTCTAAGCAATAAATAGTTGAAGCAACTTCTCCCCCACAAAGAGGAAATCATCCTGGAATTAAAAATGTTGTTTGAGAAGCCCATCAAGTGGATAAGCAATAAATGGATTGCTGAGACATGACTATATTTGACTGGAGACAGTAGTCCCCCTCCTGAGGAGAAAAAAACAAAACAAAACAAAAAAACCCAGAGACAAAGTCAATGTATTAAGGCTAGAGATAAATGACACTAGAAAATTAAAAAAGGACTTTTTTCTAGCTCATAACTAGTGATACAGTGAAATTAGAGTGCCTGTTAATTTAGCAGTAGGCTTCTGCCAATATTGAGAGTCTAGGCTTGCCTTAAGAAAAGTTGAGGATCCATCAGTATGATTCTTCTGGGATCCAGGCGTGTTCTCTTGACAAAAATTCCCTCCTTCCTCCCAATGTTCCTGAAATCCCCTAGGCAAGAATGTTTTTATTCTTGTCTCTGGCGACTTATATGATATTAACAGTCTCTTTTAAACCATGGCTTTGAACAGTACTGGGCCCCAACTCCAGTTTCTTGTTCAAAAGGGGAAGTGAATGTGCTGAGCTGCATCTCAGCACATCAGCAGTTACCTTCCCCAGCACATGGTCTTTTCACAGACCTGTCATGAGAAGCCAAGGCCTGCTCTGCATTGGTCCATTTGATCCAAGGGCACATTAAAAGTAGAAGTCTAATTTTGGGGGGCTAGACTGATCTTGCCTCATGAGACAAAGCTTAGTAGTAACAGTACCAACCAAGACACACTGTGGTCAGGTCTTACTATGATTATTGCTTTTGCTTTTCCCCAAGAGGTTATTAACCTGACATCTGTTTTCCTTTCTAATTCTCCCATGAGATCATTATATACAGAATGGTAAGAAATCCCTCTTATGCTCCAGTTATAGTTCCCTCTTGAAGCTGGGCAAGTTAATCCATGATGGAGAGGTGAGTGTAAACCATTGTTTTTATCAGAAGGAGCTTAGGCATGCATTTGGCCAAAGGCCTGGAGGTGATGGATTTCATAACTTGAACTCCATTATTTTCATTCATTTCCAATTTCCTGAGATACTGGAATGTGGTGAATATTTATAATTATATAGAACTTGACAGTCTACAAATATTTCACATGCATAATCTCATTCTTCCTCTTTTCTGAGGCAGTTGGAAATAAAAGCAGGATTAGGGACTGTCACAGGAAGCAACTTCTGGGATCAGTTCAAATATTTATTTTCCTGAGTGCAAGAGACACAGGTATTGTAGTACGCATGTGGAGGAAAATGCCAATGCAGTTGTCTTTATTCTGACTTCAGGATATTTTATAATTTGGATGTCCGTGACATTACTTTCAAAATAATTTATGATGAGGTGTTTTGCATCATGAAAACAGTGTGATACTTAGCTGATTTAAAATGTATTAGTTTATGCCTATATAATCTATTCAAGAGGTGGTTGGGCTGGGGTAGGGCAAAGACAGCTCAGGTAAAGTCAGATTTTTTACAGTGTTTGGCATCATTTCTGACATTCCATTTTAATGATTTCCAAAGCAAAGATAACAAAGTATGGTATGCATTCAGAATTTCTCTCCTCCCATATATCAGGGCAGATACCACTAATCAGTCATGGCATCCTTCTTTGAGACAGCAAGCAGCCTAAGAATCCTCAATTCTGCATTTCTGGTGGCTATGACCAATCAATAGATATTATCTCACAAGTTAAAACTTCTTTCCTTGACTTCTCTGATCCAAAAGGTAGTTCGATCCTTCTATACATTTCTCCCTCAGCAAATGGAAATGAATTATTTTTTAAAAAGTACTGTACTACAGACCAGTACTTCCCAAACTTTAGTATGCAAACCAGTCACTTAGGGATCTTATAAAAATGCAGATTCTGATTTAGTAGGTCTGGGAAGGTGTCCAGAATTCTGCATTTCTTTTTTTTTTTTTAAGATTTTATTTATCTATTTGACAGAGACAGAGACAGCAAGAGAGGGAACAGAAGCAGGGGGAGTGGGAGAGGGAGAAGCAGGCCTCCCGCCGAGCAGGAAGCCCCCTGTGGGGCTCAATCCCAGGACCCTGGGATCATGACCTGAGCCGAAGGCAGACGCCCAACAACTGAGCCACCCAGGCGCACCAAGAACTCTGCATTTCAAATAAGGCCAAGGTTGTAGGTAATGTTGGTGCTACTGATCTGTGGACCACACTTTGAGTAGCAGGGTTCTACTAGCCCATTTTCTGGAGACAAAATGTGAGCTAGAAAACTATGTACAAGGCAACTCAACAACCAGGAAAAAAGAATAAAAACAAGGCAAGTGTTCCATTAGAAGCTGAAATTTTATTATAGGATAATAGTACATAAAGCACATCTAAAATTGATGTGTTCAATGCACTTTTAATAAAGGTAATGTAATATTAAAGGTACAGTTTCTAAGTACAATATAACAACATTCATATTAGAATGAAAATCGGAGTATTTAAAAGACAACATTAAATCTCTCTTTTTTTTACAGCTTGTATTTACAAAATGAATCAAAATATTTTTTTTTAAATTGAGGACTCAATAAAATAACAAACAGCTGGAAATAAGCAGACTACCGTTAAGAGTGAATTGAAAAGAAAACCCAATGTAAGTGAAAAGTTGGATGATCCTCTAATAAAGATCATTAGCAAAGTTTTAGTACAATACTATTTTTAGGATTCCCATAAATGGCTTGCATTTTTAGTGTGGCAGAAAAGGAGTTTTTACATACTGTACACAAAACAGACAGCATATATTTATAGGTACAGTATTACTGTTTCCAAACTTGCATGTATATTTACAGAAGGCTGAGTTCGTTACTCACAGAGTTTTGTGAAATTTGTGTGCTTAATCTTCAAGACCTACACACAATTAGAATCAGCATTTCATGTGGTCTTTTTAAATGTGGCTTTAATACTTGATTGTAGAAGAAATTGTCAACCATAAGGCTTGACATACTTTATAAATTTACCAAAAAAAAAAAAAATCCCAGGAAAAAATTTTAATTTGGGCACACCTGTCATTTAACAATTATCAAATGCTGACATGTGCTGGCCATTGTGTAGACACAAAGAGATACAATCTCTACTCTCAGGAAGTTTAGGATACTAAATGGTGCTTAAAAAACAAAACAAAAAAAACCCAATAGGTTTCAATCTCTAAGTGAAGCAATAAGGAATGACGTGATTTGTAGTAAAAGAGATTTCTCCCTAAACTGTAGCCAATTCACTTCAAAAGGTTAACTATTAGCATTCGCTCTCATTAACCACATGATTGCATTTATAACTAAGGTAACAGCAACTCTTCCATAAAAATGGAAAATGTCTAGAATTGTGGGTAAATATGCAGTGCATGGAAGCCAATAACCATGGCTTGAGAATTTATCACCTTCAATTACAAAAAGTGCAGTAAACAGAAACATTTGCTCTATATTTATAAATTGCTCAAAAATCTTTGCTAAAGATCTTACAAATTCAGTAATATTACAGAACAATTCTAATCAATATTTAATAAGGTTAACTACATCCTTAGTTAGATATTTGATATACTTTGATTTTTAACAATGCCAATAGGTCTTGGGAGAAGAGGTGAAAGAGTTTTAAGCTCATTATTAAATGACTTTTAAAACGAAGGTCTTTCACTCAGTTCATGGAACTGGGTTGAGGTCATATTGAAACAGAACGTCCCTTGTCAAATTTGCTTTATGGCCTGTGTTCTGCCATGATAGCCGATGTCTCCATGCTTCTCATGGCTCAGGTAGGAGGGGAAAGGTTTATTCTGCCATCAAGCCACCAAGGATATTTTATAGAAATGCCTATTATCTATAATAGGAGCTAAGTACACAACTCTGTCAGGTGCCAATAATATAACTCCTTAGTAAGAAAAAAAAAATATTACTCCATTAAACTAGAGTGTTTCTTTAGATCTCGAAGGCCTGGCAAATTATTTTTCAGCTCAGGAGATATGGTATAAAGCCAAGTAGCAAACATAAAGTAAATGCTAAGTTTTCATATATCCATATTTATAAACAAATTCACCCTATCGATGTCAAATATCCATACTAAGGAAGTAATTTTATCCTAATTAAATACACTCTAGAATAATTTATATAATGATATTATGTATTTAAAGAGAAAAGCATGTCCCAAATCCAGCACTCTGATACAGCTGCTAGTTGGGAACAGGTAGATATATATTTATGTATATATATATACAAATATAGAGTTATACTCAGTGAAATTAACAAGACCCAAAGGTGGTATTGTCTAGGAATAAAAGGGACTTTTTTTTGTTCACAAAAGTAACTTATCTAGCACCACACATCAGAAAAACACAAAAATAGCACACTCTAGTTCTAAACAGCTATGTCTAAAATAGATTATATAGTAAAACCAGTATTATACAGCATATTGTGGATTTGATAAACAGATAAATATTTGCACTGAGTAGGCTGTTTATAATATAACATTTTCTTATCTATACAGAATGAAAGCCCAAAAGTTAACTGTATAGAGATGTGCAGAACAACATTAAATATTATGACTTAAAAGCAGGGACGAAGGTAAATTTGAAAGAAGAGTAAGAGAGAAAATGTGTACAGGCCATTACAAGTTCTTAAGTTAATAGTAAATAAGGAATCAATTGCTCAAGTTGAAGAAAGCAGTAAACAAGAGATTGCATTTACATGCAGATGTCTAAGATTTGTATTTTTTTAAGTCTATGCACAAAAGTCATTTGTTTTATTGCTTGACATTCAGTTATGGCTAGATTATTTAACCTATTTTTTTTTTGTACTTTGGAAACAAGAATATTGTTAAAGGTGCCATAAAAATGGACAACATTGAAAACGGTTTGCAAATAAACCACCTAACACTGCAGTTCTTTATACATATTAAAAGCCTTGTCTGGGGTTTGTCATATGTTAAATATATTTAAACTGGGAAAATATGTTGTAGCTTGAAGCCTCCCATTGGCCCAAACATCCAATACAAAAACACATCTCCACAAAAGGAGCAGGAAGACAATACAGGTACATTTAAAGAAGCAGCCAGCTAATGTCCTAATGTTTAAAAATTTACCACTGTTTTATATGAGATTTCAAACCACTGTGGATAAGAGAATTTTGGATTCAGGAAGATGTGTACAGTACATACGGATTTTTTTGTGTGTGAAATCATATTCACTATATTGCTCGAGAATTATCTGCATTTACATATGCAATCTGTTCAATAATAACCAAGTTCCTAGAAATAGTTTTCATCCACGTTAAAGTAATAATGAGTGAGAAAGGAAACACACGGGACACTGGAGAGAATTTAGTTGCTCTTAGAGAACAACATAATGGCGTGTGCAGTGTGTCAAAGCTAATAGCAAGCTTTCATTAGTTCTCAGAAGGAAAAAAGTAGAAGAAAATGTGGCAGACACACTAAATGTAAACAGCAAACACGGATTCTATAGGCATCTATTTAAAATATTCATATTCACTTTTCTAACATGCTTTCCTCCATGTTATATTGCATTGCTGATAAAAACATTGTTTATTTGTTTTGAATATTCTGTCATTCATTTATAAGTAAGTAAATGACTGAATGTATTTATTGCTCTAAGATCTGAGGGTCTGGTTAAACATGGAGATCCCTCCATCTATATTTCCTTGGTATAAAGCCAGGCTTCTGGATTACTTTAAAAATTATTCTGAGAGCCTGACAAAACTGATCTTCCTTACACAAACAAGCAACTAACCCAGAAGTGAAACCGATTGCTTTGTAAAGACATTGTTGTCAGCCTTCTCATATCTTAAGAATAAACAATAATAGGAAGTCCTCTTTAATCAAATCTGGTGGAACCTCTTTAATAATACTAGTGTTTAGGGATAGAATGAAGACTTGTATCATAGACTATTAGCAATAGATCAAGATTTACTGTTGCAATTATATTTCTGTTAATCTGATCCATAGTATAAAGTTGTTTTTATAAGGTTCTGTTGTAGCATATCTTTATAAGATGTGGCAATCACGTGCTACAGTATGTGAAAATGTCAATAACCTGTGTGTGTGTATGAATATATGTATATATATATGTATACATGTATATATATAGGTGGAGAGAGAAAAGAGAGAGATTTCTGCCATTTTCCATAGTCTTTATTATCAAAAACAACAAGGTCAAAGTTTCTTTTTCATCTAAACAACATGGAAAGTTTTCCCAAATTATACTCTGCTATGGTAGTAAGAATATATGTAAAAGCTTCTTCTGAATGTGTATTCCAGGTATGGAAGAATCAAAGCCAACAATTATACTGAGGTTCACTGACCTTATGAAAATACATGGAAACATGAGAACGAAGCTATATTGCAAAAATGTCAAATGTAACCCTAAAAGCCGGCTTGTGGCGCTGTTACATAGTTGGGTTTTGTTTGTCTTTAAACATTAGCTCTTGTATTAATTCAACAGACGAAAACTGTTAAGTGTAGAAGAATTGTGTTCAATAAAGGGATTTTTTGGTTTGCTTCTAGAGAACACAATCAAGATAAGTTATTTGCTGGCATTTGAAAAAAATGTGTTCAAACTTTCACCTCTTTTACTGCACTGATAGGCAGGGCTCTTGTCTCATTACTGGTTTAAACAATTTTTTGCATACCATGTAGAATTGGAAAGTTTCTAATATATAATGCTATGAATATATTTAGCATGAATATTTTAATTATTAGAAGTAAATGGAGTAGGTAGGACTGCACTTGAAGTGATGCTCTCTGTTGGTATGCTGCCTATTGATTTACCTTGTGAACATACTGGCATAACCTTATACTGCTTTGGAAGTTATTCAACATTTTTAACCACATGGGACTGAAGAACACATACGTTTTTGAACTCAACAAAATAAGACTATAGTGAAGAGTTTACACACACACACACACACACACACACACGCAATTCTATACAGTTCACTTGTGCCTTGAGGGATAGTATTATTATCACTATTATTAATAATAAAAAACACAATTTGTCCCAGTAGTACTGGCCACCCTGTTTGAAGAGTTTTAGAAGATCCCTGAGCACATTGTTTCTGACTCTTAACCCCAACTCCAAAGTGATAGGGCTTCTATTGTTGATATCAAGATGGATTGTCATTCACAGTAAGTCAATCATAAGGTGCTTATTTACCCTTTTTTTTTTCACCAATCAGCACAAAGAACTGTCAGAAAATAACTTTTTATTATTATTATTATCTTAAAATAATAGCACTGGAAGGACACATGATTTAAACAATCAATGTTTGAAAACAGTGGCTTTAGGATTATTATCTGGCTGCCCCTCAACAATAACAAGTGATTCAATCGACATTCCTTAGCCAAAAACAAAAGGCAAAAAACAAACAAAAAAACAAAAAACAAAAAAACAAAAAACCAACCAAAAAACCAAAACTGTACAAATATGTATTTTTTTCCCTGAGGGATCAAGGTACACCCGCAAGTGCTCTATGTACATATTGCACTAGAGAGGAATGAAGAACATGTGCAAAAAAGCAACAATGAGAGAAGCTTACATCCTACTTAAACCTTTTCATTAAAGATTCTACTAGGTTGTTTTGCATTTTGGAATGTCGGAACACAAACAGCTATTCCTTAGTCTAAAACTAAAAACACATATTTCTACTATGGCACATTCAATGAAATAAAAAGTTTTCCAAAGACAGATAGACAAATTCCATCAAGAAAATAATACAAAGTTTGTTTGTTTGTATTTTTTTTTTTAGAAAATTACATTACTTTCTTTCTTTGTTTCACATTACAAAATCTTTTTTTTTCTTTACACAAATCACATTTTATTGCAGGAATATTTCAAGTGCCATCAAATATTTATAGAAGGGTTAAAAAAATAGAAGTCTCTCTAAAGTGGTCCAGACAAGGCTTTGTATAGAATAAATCTTTTTTTTCCCCATCTTCTAGTTTTGATTTAAGTATTTTGAATACATTTTCTTTTCCATTGACACTTAGTAGCCTAGAAGCGGTCCGACACACGCACATCATACACACGAAAACCACACACACACACGCGCACACACACACACACACACACTCCCTCCTCACCTGGCCCTCAGCCCACCCCCATATGCTCACAGAGATCTGGGTATCCACACTCTAAAGAACAACCAAACTTAGAAGCAGTGTCTTAAGTTACATTTTCCTTAAGTTAGGAAGGGTGAATTAGGATGCTGAAGACTTTTTAAAAAATCCATAGCTTTAACGCAAATTAGGATGCTGAACACTTAAAAAAAAAATCCATAGCTTTAACACAATTTGCAAACTGTCCAAAAAAGCACTTTCATCTGCACTTTTGTTTTCATTGTGACCAAGGCCAGGTTCTTCAGAATATAATGCCACCATCTGACACCACTGTAACCAAAGGTATTCAGACTTCATACAAAAAGCCTTATGCACCCTCTATGAAAAAACTATATAAAAGGCATCATAGCAACTGGGATAACAATGATGTGATTCCAATCTTTAAAAGACTACTGGATATTTAAGTTTAGGAAACTTTAATTATAAGAACTCTTAAACAATCATTATTCTGTATCACCAAGTAGTCTGTGTCATCACACAGGTGTTTCTATAAGAAGAAAATAAAAACGCAAAGGTTTTCACATCCTTTTC